>NW_005871244.1:2305205-2338647 GCF_000147115.1 Myotis lucifugus | reverse complement strand
TCCCCGCCCTCCCGGTCCTCGGGGTGACCCCACACGGGGTCTGCGTGCAGCGCAGTCTGGGGCGACAAGAGCGCTGGGGCCCACACTGCCTTGGCTGCGGAGGTCCCGCGCCGCTGCCGGCACCGGGCCGGGCGGGGTGAGGTCCCCTGGGCTTTCCAGGAAGATGCCTCCCCTGCCTTCGGTCCCGAATTGCCCGCCATTCCGGTGATGCCGTCCTGCAATGGGCATCGTCATTTGTCCGGGCTGCGTAGTAATCCGCTGGTGAGCGCTCCTCCACGGATTTGGCCTCCTCTCTTATTCCTGTTCACAGAAACATGCCCCCACCACGCTGTCCATGTGATAGATAGGCTTCAGGTTCAGTGTAGGCAGCCGGCTTTAATCATTAGTCCCAGCGGCCGCCGGTTCAGGCCCCAAGCAGAAGAGCAAGTGTAAGAGAGCCGGCACCTCCATCCTCACCCGCCCCTGAGCAAGACCTGGGACGCTACCTACATGCTGGTGGAAGAGCCATTCACACATAGCTCACAGCCTGTGTTATTTTATGGCATGGACGGACTTCTCCGTAGAGACTGTCTGGGTACCTGCTTCTGGAGTCCAGAAAACACCCTTGCCATATCAGTCAATAAATTTCCACGAGGCCATTTTTAAGTAGAAAACACTCCCTTTACAGAAAAAGCTTACATTTGCTAACCTCCAATATTCACATCACTTCCACTTTTCACTCTTCTAACACATCACTGTGAGGCACATCCTTCTTAATAAAAATGGTTCATATCCTCAATCGTGTCCTTGTTATGAATAAATTCCCAGAAAAGGAAATTCTTGATACAGGCCATGCACTCTTGAAGTCCTTTCATCAGAATATTAGCAAGATGTTCTCCCGGAAGTCACTGTCAGAGCGATTGTTCCCGAATGCAATGGCATGCTTACCGGACCAGATGAGCAACGGGAGTGCAACACAATGCAGGATAGACTGGGATGGTATTGGGAGCGTTGAATAATAAGCAACGGGGATGGATTTGGAATGAAATGCAGAAAGCGAGCATTCGGACTCTGCCTGCAGTGGACACAGGAATGAAAGTGGGCATGGAATATGGCTTTGAATAAGATGTGGAATGGAAAATTGAGTGGGATGGAAATGGAATGGAATAATGGGATTGAAAGGCGAGTGCAAATAAATATCCACTGGCAGGTGGAGTAAAAATTTATGTGCTGTTATGAGAAAAGGAATGGAATGCAATGGAATGTACAGTGAAGTAAAATAGTAAAGAAAATAAGAGAAAATCAAAATTAAGTAGGAAGGAGTCAGAAAGAATCAGAATATGCAATGTCATGAAATCAATGGACTATGAAACTTGCAGTACAGACAAAAACACTGTAAAGGAGTAGAAATGAATGGAATGAAATTTAGAATGAAATATAGAATACACTGTGATGAGGATGGAATAGACGATGAATAAAGATGAGATGGACTGGGATATGGAAAACAAAAATACTGATGAAATAGGAGGTGTCCTTGAATGACGAATGAATGAATGGAATGGGTTCTGGCCATCTACCACTCTGTCACTTAGTGTCATGGTACAATGACCACTGCATCATGCTCAGGCACTCTGTAGAGCTGGAATTCAGACAGGGAAGAGTGCAGATGGCTTGTGTCTGCTCCACAATGTCCTTGTCTGAGGCTTCAGAAGGGAGCACTCGATTGTCTGTGAGGTCATGAGGGAAGGAAAGCAATCAATCACTGATGACACTTAGTAGGCTTTGTCCACAATATCTGGGTGGACGGTGGTGCCACTTCCTGGAATTGGCAAGACTTGCAGACTGGGGACACAGAGCAGATCGGTGATGCTCGTGGACAAAAAGAAATTCTGGAAGAGCAAGTTTTGATTGCCTCATCCTTTCTATCCTGAATGTTTTCAATGAGTATGGCTTACTCTTACATTCAGAAAAATGCAGCTATTTACTTTTTAGAAAGCAACTAATTTTTATTGTTTAATAATGATTTAACTTGTCACGAGAATAAAGGCTCTCTCATATACTACAGGATGGGGTTATGCATGCATATCACCTGGCCAGGTGGAGATTCGACAGGACATATAAGAAGTCATAAACAGGAAATCCATTTGATGCTGCGATTCCTCATGTAGGCATTGAGTCTCAAGAAAGAAATATTATGTGTGTATATATATATATAATCAAAAGTGATTTGCTGTCCTTCACTTTTAAAATTTTGAAACGACCCAAATTTTCAGCAGGATACTGAATGTCTTTAGAATAAACTTATGCAAATTTTATAGGATATTATTGAATAACGTTTAATGCTGTTGGAAAATGACTATGTTATGCAAGCAAAAAATTACTTACTGAATATACGGATGTGTATTTACACCCATCCATCTTTATATACACCTAGCATTCTATGAGTATTGGAATTTCATACACTGTACAGCAAGAATGTTCAGCCAGGGGCATTTTGCCCTCCAGGGGACACGTGGCAATGTCTGCAGACATTTTTCTTTGTCGCAACTGGGGAAAGGGAAGGTACTACTGGTATCGGGTAGATCAAAGCGAGGAATGCTGCCTAAACTCCCTGAATGCGCAAGGCAGCCTCTCACAACAAGAAGTTATCTGGTCCAAAATGCCAGTAGTGTCCAACCCTGGGGCAGGGCATTGAGACGATTTGGAAAAGTTTCAAACAGAATTTAAATCGCAGGCAATCCTGCCAGTGATCAATAGCTATTGTTGACAGTTTGATATGTCTATGTGTTCACTTTCCTATGACTACTTTGTACAATCACCAGAAGGCTATGTGTGAATTAAATTACTTCATTTTGAGAGTTCATTCTTCCTCCGCAATCAGCAAATGGTTTTCACATATTAAACTTATTAGTCTTAAGAGATGATATACCTCAAGAATTGTAAAGTCAGCTCATATCAACCCATTGTAAAGTCAGCTCATATCCAGCAATATCAACCCATCATCATCTTTCCCCCTGATTTTCACCCTTCGGATCAACGGTTTCCTTTCCAAATTAAAGTAGAGGAAAGCCGTGGCCCGTGATGCAGTGGATTTGCTTATACAGGGCAGTGTGGTTGACTAGCCAGGTCAGAGTCATCTCATTACCTTTCCAGTGACTGGTGTAGGGATGGGCATTCCCCAGTTGCAGTCGATGAGATGTTGATGCATATCTGCTTGGAGTCTTTAGGCCAAGGTCTCTCGGCTCTTAAAGAAACGAAAGAGACACAACAGATTGTGTACATTAAAAATCTAAAAAATTAATATATGTCGAATGTTATGATTAATAAATGAATTAGCATGATTGATGTGTATATGGTTGATATTACAGATTTCGACTGGCTGCCTGTACGCTAGCATTGCAATTGTAAAAAGAAAAAATTTAAGTGCCATTTCTCATGGCATCAGAAAGCAGCAAACACCTAGGAACGAATCTAACAAAGGAGTGCCAAGAGCTCTGCACACAAAAACACAACCTTTCTGGGAGACATTCAAGAAGACCTACATAAATCAGAGATATATCGTGTTTGTGTAGTAGAAGACAATAATACATAAGTGAGTTGAAGAGAGAATTCTTGTGGAAACGATCTATGGATTCAATGCAACACCAACCAAATTCCCAGCAGTTGATTGATTGATCGATCGATTGATTTTTGAAACTGGAAATTGGCAAACTGCTTCTAAATTATATATGGATAATGAAGACCCAGTAACAGACAAGTCCACCTAAAGCAGGACTGTTGCAGCCAGATAGCAAGGCTAACTATGAGACTATAATAATGAAGGTAGTGCCCGATGAGCACAAGAACAGACAAGCAGACCAATGGAACAGAGAAGGGCCCGTGAACCCACTCACACAAGTCCAGTCACCTCAATTCCAACAATTGTGCCACTGCTGCGCTCCGGGTCGTGTTTTAAATAAGAGGAGCTGGGCCAATTGGATCAACTTTTGATCCCCAATTTGGGCTGAAAAGGAAACATAATCCCAGAAGTTGAAGCTTATGCAAAATGACGAATGAACATATCTTCATGACCTTGGCATAAGCAATGATATTGGAAACAGGACACAGAAAACCCCAAATGATAGAGGAAAACATCAGTACTTTGTGTGGACTTTATCAGAACAAGGACTTCCAATCCTCCAAAGACACATGTGGAGAGGGAAGAGATAAACCTCAGATTGGGAAAAAGCTATCTGCAACACGCATATCCCGCAAATGTCTTCTACCCAGAACGGGAACCTCAACAACAAATAGGACATCCAAGTAAGTGACCAATGAGCAAATAAAAAGCTGCCCAACCTCAGTCACCAGGGATATGCATGTTAAAACTGAAATGAGACATCACGAGACAGCTACCAGAATAGCCAAGACAACTAACAATATGAAGGGTTGGCCAGGTAAGGGAGGAACCCTCCAACACTGGTGGGGGTGTAAATTGGTACCAGCACTTTGGAAAAGTGTTTGGCACTATCCGCTAAACTGAACATGTGCGTTCTCGATAACCCAGCAGTGCTACCCGCAGTGTCTATTCCTGCATAAGAAGCGACCATAAACTTCGGGACTTCAGAACAATGCCTACCTATGAGCTCACAGTTCCGAAGGTCAGAAGTATGTGCTTGACACAGCTTTGTTTGTTCTCTGTACAGAGTGTCTCACTGGGTGAAATCAGGCTGTGTTTCTTTGTGGAGACTCTGAGGAGGAATGCACTTCCAAGTTCACTTGGGCAACTGGGCGAATTCAGTTCCACTCTCAGGTCCTAGAGGCCGCCTGCAGTTCCCTGCCACATGAACTCCTCCATAGGCCGTCTCTCGCTTGAGTGTCTCAGCAGGGGCATAGGCCATTTTAGGGGCTCGTGGGATTAGGCCTGGCTCACACAGGTCGGAAGGCCCACTGACTTGGAAGCTCAACACATCTGCAAAATCTCCTTTTCTTTCTTTTCACATTTCAGAGAGGAAGGGAGAGGGAAAGAGAGCTAGAATCATCAATGATGAGAGAGAATCACTGATCAGCTGCCTCCTGCCTGCCCCACACTGGGGATCGAGCCCACAACCCGGTTATGTGCCCTGACCAGGAATTGAACTGTGACACCCTGGTTCATAGGTCGACGCTCAACCACTGGGCCACACCAGCTGGGCTGCAAAATCTCTCCTCCAGACGATATAACATAATCACAGAAATGATGTGTCATCATACTCACAGTCTCCTCTCACAGTCAACAGGAGGGGATTAAACAAGGTCAAGGGTCATCAGGGGTGCTCTTAGAATTCTGCCTAGCACAGTCACCCCTCTCACCCCCAGCGATCCAGGCTGTCCCACATACAGTGTTCATTCGCTCCATTCCACAGTCTGAAAAATGTCATGGCATCATGGCATCAGCTCAATTCCAAAAGCTCATCGACAGCTACCTTGAGATTCCCAGAGGCCCTCCAGTATAGTTAAGAAAATCTGTGAGGCACACGTTTAGTGTCTTGAAAGGGCTTTTTCTGGGACTGAATCCTCTGAACTTTTGGGGTTTTTGAACTTTTAACTAACAAAAGTTTGTACAACCACACCCCGGGCTTTTTCTCTCTACCACACTTTCAGAAGCACGCTCTTAATTTTAGATTTTTATCTGTTTCGGTCACCTGGCTACTTTGAGAGTTTTCCAAATCATCCAATCCCGGTTCCTTTTGTTTAACACTTTCTTTCCTCCCAATTTATCTTTCTCTTCTCACATTTTACTATACGCAGCAAGAAGAAACCGGGCCACACCCTTAAGACTTTGCTTGGAAATCTCCTCAGATATATATTCACGTGAGTTTGTTTTTTTACTTTTATTTGTTTATTTATGTGTGGGTTTTTTTTTTTTTTAGTTCAACACTCCACCTGACTGCAGAGTGCAATTCTGCGAAGCGTTCTGCCACTCTAGAAATCCCAGGCTCTTCCTAGTCTTGGTAGTAACATATTCCTTACTTCGGAGGCAGCCCCACTGTCAGGAACCTCCAAGTCCTGATTGCTACTAGAAGACTGTTAGCAGTCCTTTTGGCTTTCCCTAGGGCAATGTAGGATTTCTCTAAAATTCTCCCCTTGCTTAAGAGCGCCCACCAGCAGAGCTTCCCAACTCCAGATCTGTCCCAACACTGTGCTCAAAGCAATCTAGGTTCATTATATTATGCTCCCCACATTGGGCTACCTGTACCCACTCGGCCTCGGCCATGTATCCCAAGTTGTCTTTTACATTTTCTTCTTTGCACATAACTGGAGACAACAATCTTGTTAACACTTCTGCCATGACCTAGCAGGTATCCCCTTCTTCCAGTTCCCAAGAACACGCTCCTCACTTCCTTCTGAGGCCCCACCAGCCGTGTCCACAAAGTGGACCAATCAGACCAATGCAGCACCTCTATTGGGCTTGGCCCAGTCCTTTACCTCATGACAGAAGAACCTTGAAGGAGCTCTCAGTAGCATTCCATTGCCAGGGTTTGAATAGGAGAGGAGTGGGAGGGCAAAGGGGGGAGGGAAGAAGATAGAGACCAAGATCGAGATGAGACAGAGATGGAGATACGGATAGGGGAGATAAAAGTAGGCTGGATACTTGTTACTCTTCTGGCAACATCAGTACTTCTGATTTGGAAAACACTTGTATGCAAAGCCTTCTTTCTTTCTGGGTGAGAACTGCACTTTTTCATAAAGAACTGCATAATAGTGAGGATTGTCAGGCAGTAGATGTGAAACACTTAGCAGAGTAGTCTCTGGGAAATCTCAAGTGCTGAAAATCAGAGATCCCTGGTTTGAATCTTAATGCCTTCCTTTTGGGCTGTGTATTTCTGGTTAAGTTCAGTAGCTCCTGAGTCTGAAGGGCTTTTTATTGACATGTAATTGATCTGTAATAACAGTAACTACCACCTAGTATTGTTGTTCTGAGGTTTAAAATGGATGTTGGCATATAGTTTGCCCTCAAAAATGCAGCCCTTCACAATGAGTTTCCTGAGGCCAGCCAGACCATTTCCTTGTCAGATCCATATCTAATCTGTTCTCAGGATTGTCCCATCTCTGTGGATCAGGCAACACTGAATTATCCCCACTTCCATTTTCTGACCATAAAACTGTAGATTAAAAATAATACCTAAGATATATTGGCAGACCTGAGCTAATCCCTGGTGGTCACACAAGGTCCAAGACGAATACCACCTGCTTCTACCATGTACATCAGTGACTTCTGTTCTTTCTGGTAACCCTGGGAGTTGGTGTTATTTTCTCTCATTTATGCATGATGTAAAAAGCTCAGAGGAGCTTAAGGTCCTGTCCACGGTCCCCAACCAATAAGTGTTGATCAAAGGCGTATTTTGGATCTCGACCTCTGTACCTTCACCTTACTCCAAACTGCCGTCAGTTTACCAGTGAAGGAGGTAATGTGCACTTTCTTCCCAACTGGGCTATGGGGTCATTAAAGGCAGAAAACCCGAGTTAGCATTCCCTTGTGCTCTGGTACCTAATGTAATGTTAAGGTAGGTACGCACGAAATACCCGTTGACTAGTTTATGAGAGCTCAGTTCATATTTTAAAATTTAACATAATTGGACAAGACTGAATCTGTAACGATATCACAGCTAGGGAAAAATGTGTCAGTCAAAAGTACTCTCCACTAAAGTATTTTTCATTCTCCAAAAGTTTGTGTGAGTTGGTATCTGACATCTGAGGCACCGGCTATTTAGTCAGATATTTGTTCCAAGAAGCCAAGGATATTTATACTGTCTTACTTGCATAATTTGTTTTTAATCCAAAAATATCACTCACCATTATTGCATGGATAAAAAGGTACTATACAACACTTCACTTACATTCCACTTTCCTGAGACGTACCTGTCCTACTTCCTTTCCGTTATTTAATTCATCTGCTATGTGTTAAGCACTTACCCTGTTTTGGTCACTAATCCTCAAATGGCCTTGTGAAGTCAGCACTGCTATGCATCCTGAGTCTATGTTTTCTCCATGAGCTAGAACATGAGCTTCAATGGAGCAGGGGCACTGTCAGTTTTCTTCACTGCCTAATCTTCAGCACCCACAGGGCTGCCTGGACCTATTCAGTGAGTACTAAATAGTTGTTGCATGAAAACTGTGATCTGTCTTGGAACACAAGGTCCATCTGAAAGGGAGCTCCTTTCTGAATTCTGAGTGGCGTGTAAGTGGCCAAGGGCAGCTGCAGGGACCCCCAGAGTCTGGTAGAGCCAGTACGAGGAGGACTGCAGGCTTCCTGATGCCGGCCGGCCTGGGATTGGGTTCTGCTTCTCCCACTTGCCGGGGTGTGACACCGGGATTGCTTTGGAATGACTCTTAGCCTGTTACCTCCTCAGCATTGCTGTAGGATACTCACAAAAGCTCTCAGTCATTCATCAAGGAAGTATTTATTGATGTCCTCTATGCGCCAGGCACTGTCATGGGAGCTGGGAAGAAAAGGAGGAACAAACACACTTTGTGGGCCTCTGGGGGGCCACAGTGGTCAGACAGGCAAGTTGCAGCACCAGGGGATCAGGGCTCTGACAGGGATATTGCTGATGTAGCAAGAGAAACTGTTGCCGCGCCCGGTCTTCCAATCTTTCTGGTAAACCCATACACCTCAAAAAGGCCTCCAGTCGCCTGTGTGTAAAATTTAACATGGCGGAGAGAGTGAGGAAGTGTTTCTGGCTCAGCTCTAGCCAGTGTAGCTGAAAACTTCGAGTGACAGAAGAGTCACAATGGAGCAAAATATCTTTCCACTGTGGCCGTCCCCACCAACGCTGGCCTGGGGGCAGTTTCCACAGCCTTCCGGAGTGCAAGAAAGGAGCGCCAAGGCATGCCAGAAAGATCTCCAAGATAAGCACCGTGGCCTCGGAGCAGAAGCTGAAACCTGGTTCAGGAAAATGGCACAAGGATTTGGACGGAGAGCCACTCTGGGCTGGACATGGGTTGTCGGGAGTTGTCAGGGCACAGAGTGGACCCGGACAAGGCCCCTGCCTTCAGGGAGCTGCAGAGTTTAGTAAGGAGGACGCACAAACAGATCGTCTCAATGAGCCCGTTCGTTTCTTTCCCTACCACTCTGAGAGGTAGTCATCTACCTGTACCTGCCCCCTGCCTTCTGCAGAGGAGGGACGGGCTGAGAGGTGTTCAGTAATGTGGGCGGTGAGCGATGGAGCCGGGCTCACATCCAGGCCTGTCTCCGAATCCAGACCTTTATCCCCTCGCTCTACGACACTTCACTTACATTCCACTTTCCTGAGACGTACCTGTCCTTCCAGGTGAGACGTGCGTTACGCTTCCCATGGGGCCCCCACGTGGAAAATCTAGGCTGCCTTTAGGGAAGAGGAGCCCTGCAGTGTTTGGTCAGATTTCAAAATTGCTGCTCTGAACACCGCCGGCTTTCGGGTCAACTAGGGCAGGTTAGAGTGAGTCAGGAAGGAGGAGGCCGTGTTCAAAGTGACAGCAGCGCCAGGGCCAGTGTAGGCTTCAGCTCTGAATGAAAACTGGTGGCGTTGCAGCAGGGGGAGCCTGGGCTAATGCAAGCTGCAGGGAGCACCGGGCTCAGGCTGACCCAGCGATGAAAACGGATCACCATTTAGCTCCATGTCTCACCCAAGGGAAGCCATTCTGCAGCCTGATTACACCTGCCCACCCCTCAGCCTGGAGTTTAGAGGCCTTACTCCAGGTTTCCATGCCTGCTTTTCTTACTCCTGTCAGAGCCCTTGTCACAGTGTTTGGTAATGGCATTTCTGTGTACATGTCTGCCCCCCCCACCCCAGTGGGTTCCTGTCTGTGAACAGAAAGCCCAGTGGGGGACCCACAGGTGTCCATTGTGCACTTACTGTGTGATCGGTCGGTCCCTCAGTAAAGGACAGCTGTGATCCCACCACTGCACTCAGACTCCTTTCACTTAGAAGGAGATTTGTGATTTTCATCCCCTCTCGGCATTTTGAACCGGGCTGACCTTCCACTCCTGACTCACTTGCTGGGTCTTGGCCAATTTGTCACTATCCTATCCACTGATCTCGCCTCAGGGTGAGAGCGCAGTGCATGACTCATGGAAACTTTCCCAAATTCCTTCTTGGGGGGAGGAATGGTTGCATTCACAGAAGCCCGCCAATTGTGTTGTTTTATTTCAGAGTTTAAATTCACAGACATTGTTTTGACAGAATTATTCCTGGCAGAAGAGGATTTCTGAACGAAACTATAAGCCAGTTGCATGAAGATTTGCGCAATAGGCCTTCCTTCCCCTTGTTGCCGGCACCGATTTTCCTCAGGCAGCCGGGACCCAGGCCTTTGGTCCACCTACAGTGGAGAAGCCAAGCCTCTTCAGTCTTCAGACTTGAGGCTTCACTCCAGCGGGAGCCTTCAGTCTTCACTCCCTGCCTGCGTATGCAAATTAACCGCCATCCTTGTTGGGTTAATTTGCATAGTCATTCTGATTGGCTGGTGGGCATAGCAGAGTGATTCCAATCTGCATGTTTCTCTTTATTAGTGTAGATGATTAGTGAAACTGTCAACATGAGTAAAAATGTTTACACCCAGGAGGAGGTGTCTCTCCTTGTTTCCTCCTACTGCTGGCCACTCATTTTCAGTCTATTTGGCTTAATCCTGTGCTTCTCTTTTTAAAATTAAATCTATCGAGGTAACATCGGTGTACAAGATTATCGTTGAACATCTAGTCTCCTTCCATTACCATATATCGGACCCCCGTTACCCACTTGGCACTCCCCACCTTTCCCTGTGGTGACCACCATTCTGCTGCCTGCAGCATTAGTTTCTTTCCGTTTGTCTTATTACTTCATTTGTTACTTTTTGCTTTAAATCCCACAAATGAGTGAAATCATACATTTTTTGTCCTTTTCTGCCTGGCATTTCACTTGGCTTAATACTCTCAAGATCTACCCATGTTCTCACAAATAGCAATAGTTCATGTTTTCATGGCTGACTAGTGTTCCCCTGTAGTTATGCACGACATCTAGTTATCCAGTCATCCATGGATGGACACAGGTTGTTTCTATGTTGTGGCTACTGTGAATAATAGTGCTATGAACATAGGGATATAGCCAGAAGAAGAATTGGCGGATCGTATGGTAGTTCTATCCTTATGTTTTTGAGGAACCTGCATACCGATTTTCATAGTGGCTGCACTAATTTATGTTCCCACCGACAGTGTATGGGGTTCCCTTTCTCCACATTCTCTCAGACACTTGGTATTTCTTATAGTAGCCATTCTAACAGGTGGTATCTCATTATGGTTTCGACTTGCATTTTCCTAACAACTAGTGATGCTGAACACCTTTTTCCTCTCAGAACCACAATGGCATTTTTCACCGAAGTAGAACAGAAAAATCCTAAAATTTGTACGGAACCACACAAGACCCCAAATAGGCAGGGCGATCTTGAGGATGAAAAAAGAAGAAAACTAGAGGTTTCACACTCCCCAACTTCAAACTATACTACAAATATACAGAAATCAAAATAGTATGATATTGGTAGAATAATAGACACACACACACACACACACACACACACACACACACACACACACACCAATGGGGCAGAATGGAGAACCCAGAAATAAACCTACACAGACGTCAGCAACTAATTTTCCACAAAGGAGTGAAGAAGATACAATGGAGAAAGGAAAGCCTCTTCAATACGTGGTGCTGGGGAACTGGAAAGCCACATGCAAGAGAATGAAACTAGAGGTCTCTGACACCATACACCAAAATGAACTCAAATGGATTAAAGACTTGAGTGTAGGACCTGAAACAAAAAATGCATAGAAGAAAACACAGGCGGTAAATATATACACCTTGGTCTCAGAGGGGGTTTTTGTGATCCTGACCCCAAAGGCAAGGAAAACAAAAGCAAAAATAAATGAATGGGAGTCTATAAAATTCTGCACAGCAAAAGAAACATCTACAATACAAAGGGCAACCAACAGAAAATGGGACTCATGTCAAAGAACCCATACAACTCAGCAACAGAAAAACACACCAAACAATCCTATTAAAAACATGGTCAGAGGACCTGCATTGACACTTTCCAAGGAAGACATACAGAGGGCCAACAGACACATAAATCCTAGTGGAGTAGCAACCTCCAGTGGATATTGGAGGAAATTGTACAGCCTGAATAGGTTTCCTGGGAAGCCAGTATTTTGGCTGGCTCCTTTTCAGCATGTCTGGAATTATTTTCTGAAGTCGGCAAAGAATTGATGTCTCTCTTCAAAGGGTCCAATAAATTAGCCACTGACATCAAGAGATATTTCAGTTAGGATGCTATCCTTTGCTATAAGAGTTCATGGCATCAAATTTGAACAGAACGTCATCCATTGAGTAGGGGGGAAAGGCTGTGCTCTCCAGTATGTGTCTTTTGAAGACCCCCACCCCCACCCCTTCCCAAATAATCTCACCCTTTTCAAAATTATCCTGCCCCAAATCTCTTTCCAATTACATTTTTCTGAGTCTGAATAGGATCTTGGTCCATTTGGGATGTTAGTGATGAGCTTCCATCATCTTCCAAACACTGGAAATTCAATTCATTTATTTGTGCCCTTTCAAACAATCTGTGTTAGAGGGTGAGGAAATTATGGAGACATAATTTTTGTGGGTTTTTTGAAAATATATTTTGTATTGATTTTGGAAAGGAATGGAGATAGAAACATCAATGATGATAGAGAATCATCAATTTTCTGCCTCCTGCCTGCCCCACACTGGGGATGGAGCCCACAACCCGGGCATGTGCCCTGACCGGGAGTCAAACCGTAACCTCCTGGCTCATAGGTCGATGCTCAACCACTGAGCCAAACAAGTTGGGCTGTATTGGTTTTTGAGATCCAAGTGAGATGGATTTTTCCCAAGCTTGCCTTTCCAGGCACCGGGTTAGATAGAGTCTGCGATGCTAAAATGAGCAAGCAGATAGGGTTCGTGATTTCTGCTAAAAGAGACAGAAAACAAAAAAGTTACTATAGCAAAGTGCATAAATGCTCTCTGAGACACAAAACATTTGAGATACTTTGACACCATATATGATGGAAATCCATCATAATTTAGCATTGCTTCCTGGGACCTGAAGAGACAGTAACAGGTAGACAGAAAGGTGTGGGGATGGCAAGTTTTCCAGGTAGTGGGAACAACATATCCAAGGCTCTGGAAGTCAGAGAGAGGCTGGTTTGCACAAGGAAGATATTTCTCTCCTAGCTCTGAAATTTATTACACTGAACGTGTTTGCTTTCTTGGTATCCCTTCCTCCCCATGCACACACTATATCATAAGAACCCTGTTAGTGTTTGATTTTTTGCATTTCAAGAGCCCTAATCTGGGAATGGGATCTGGGGGGCTAGGGAACTGGTGTGGGGTAGGGACTTTAATATATACTTTTTATCTGTTGCTTTTAATTATCTGAAAGTATTATAGAATCAGAACTAAAACAACCAAACATGCAATTAATTTACATGGTAGCAAATCTAAAACATAAAATGCACATATTAATGGGGAAACATACCATCTGCAATGCCATCATTCCTTCAGTAATGGCCACAGTCAACCATTTTTGTGTGCTTTTGTGTCTCTAAACTTTTCTCTGTGCCATGTGCATGTACACACTCACACACACACACAAACATACACACACACACACGTCTCTATTTTTTTAAAAAGCTTTTTTTTCCATTTGGCCTTAGAGGATAAATACATTTTTATGTCAAACATTATATGCCTGCATCATTATTTTTAATGTCTCCATGATATTCAATTTCATGGGTATAGCATAATTCATTTAATCACCATCTACTTCAAAAAACATTTCCGGTTGTTTTCTGGTTGCTATGGTTACAGTCCTCATTCCAAAGAGCAAGGTACAGAACAGTGTGTACAGTGTGCTACCACTTAGGTAAAAATTAGGTACCTAATGATCAATATACTTATTCACTTGGAGAGTTACTGAATTCTTTACCAAGAGAATGTTATAAACAGTTTTTTTAATCCATCAAATTTCAAATTAACAGTAATTTATTCCCACATTAGTATACTATCGTAAAAATAACCTATAAAGCCTGTTACACAGAGAAGCCTACCCCCTTAAACCCTTCCACCTTCCTCTATGTCCTGTCCCTGCCTGCCACCCAAAGCATTTTTAAGAACAGGTCTTTAAAAAAATATGTTGTGTTTTTTTGGTTTTTGTTTTTTTTAATTTCAGAGAGAAAGGAAGGGAGATAGAAACACTAATGAGAGAGAAACATCAATATGAATTGACTGCCTCCCACACACCCTCTACTGGGGATCAATCCTACAACCTGGGCATGTGCTCTGACTTGGATTTGAACCAGTGACTTCTTGGTGTATGGGGTCGACACTCAACCACTGAGCCACACCAGCTGGGCAAAAACAGTTTTTTAAAAGACCTATCCTTTCCCTGTAACTCTATGCTCAGTGCCCTGTAACCTACTGATTTTTCCTTCATGAATAACCTCTCATCACTGGTTACCACCTTAGCAGTGGCAGCCCTCTACTGTGCAGACACTGTCCATTGCCAAGGGCCTAGTGTTTTGGAGATGCCATGAAGTAGTGACATATTTTGTGGGAAGTAAAAATAATTTGGTCACCACGCAAAGAAGCTTACCTTCCCTTTTTACCATGTCACCCACTGTATACCTTGCATCCCCCCACTGTCCTTCCCAATGTTTGCCTTAAGAATGAATTTAGGACCTATTTTTCCCAATAAGCCCCTTCTTAGTAACCTGACAACCAAGGTCTTTTGTTTTCAGGAAGAACTTGCTATAATCAATCACCTCAATTTCCCAGAGAGCCTCCAAGGGCTGCAGCCACTCTAGCATGCCAAGAGGGCTCTTTGTTTCTGTGATTTTAACCACGTCTCTCTCAGGATGTCCACTTATTTTGAGGTTGTGGCCAAAGAATGTCAAAGGAGCACTTGAATTTAGAAGTGGCAATAACACACTGTGTGGATTTGATGCAGTGGTGTAAGGAAGGAGAGGGAAAGAGAATGGCTTAACAGGGGAAAGTGTTGTGTTCCTACCATGTTTGTATTTCTGTATAAAAACATCTTTCTGTATCTTCTTTTCACAAATGAGGAGGAATAATGTACTGCAGTGGGCTACAAAGATCGTGGATACTAGGATCAGACTAATGCTTGGCTTCAAATCTCAGCACCACCATTTACAGACTGTGTAAATTGACTGTGGTCCTTCATTTACTCTTGTGTAATATTTTAAATATGACAGCGCCTACATTAAAAGGTTGCTATGAGGATCAATTCAGTACATACTTGTTAAGTATTTAAGACAGTGCTGGGATATCCCAGCTGTTTAATAAGGGTATTAATATGTCTGTGTAAATCAGTTCAGAGGTAATTGGTTTTTTAAAAAATATATTTTTTATTGATTTCAGAGAGGAAGGGAGAGGGAAAGAGAGATAGAAACACCAATAATGAGAGAGAATTATTGATTAGCTGCCTCCTGCATGCCCCTTACTGGGGATTGAGCCCACAACCCGAGCATGTGGCCTTGACTTGAATCAAACCTGGGATCCTTCAGTCTGCAGGCTGATGCTCTATCCACTGAGCCAAACTGGCTAGGGCCAGAGGTAATTGGTTTAAAATCAGTGTTCAGAGGGTTCAGACATCCCAGTTTGCTTAGCATAGTACCCTCTAGAATGGACAGAAACATTGCTAGTGTTGAATTTATATGAGATTATTTCACTGTATGTAATATGTGTGCACACACACGTGTGTGTGTGTGTGTGTGTGTGTGTGTGTGTTCATCCAGGCTGCCTGGAATGAATCAATAGACATTGTGACATTTTAAAAATTATTTCTGAGTTTCCTACCTGAGCCTGTCCTGGAGCTATACATTTTGTCAATAAAATTTCCATGCTCCAGCATAATATTTATTTAAAAAGTAGTGCAACATTGGATTCCAAGCTTGATGAAGAGGAATCAATAATGGGAAACAGATCTATATTTGTTTTTAAAGTATATTTTATGCTTACTCCCTAATTTCCATTTGTATGTTGCCTTTGGGTACAAGAAATTATTTTTGTTTAAATAGCAAGTTTTCATGACTCTTTAGCTGTAGCAATGTTCCAGTGAAAGACATTATGATTTTATTTTTAATTTTTTCTCCTTAATTGATTTTTAGAGGAAGGGAGAGGGAGGGAGAGAAAGATCAATGACTGGGAATCAAGCTGGCAACCCTTCAGTGCACAGGATGCACTGAGCCATACTGGCCAGGGCAAGAAATTAAGATTAAGATTGTAAATTGCAATTTATCAAAATGTAATGATAAATAGTATTATTCTCAAAGAGACTATTGTGGAGAGCAGGGGTGGGAAAGATGTTACAATGTTTATAGTGTTGCTTTTTTTAAAATTTTAGCTCAAGGACTTAGATATTGGGAAAGAAGTTAGGATGTTCCCAAAGAGGAAAGAAAAAAAGGAATTGGGGAGAGGGGAGCCACGTACTTTAGACTCATGTAAGGGGATGTTTTTTCAAATTAGCTTTTAGTATTGGGAAAGTTATAAGCTGCCTGAAAGTTAAGAGGCAGATAATAGAATAGTCAGACAAATTTAAAAAATATATTTTTAATTATTTGAAAATGAAATTTTTTTTTGTTATGCTGCTAATTCTTTTTGTCATGCAGTTAAGAATTTGAGTACAACAGACCATTTTCCATTTCACAGAATGTAGGTGAATACTGAGTTTGGATGATAACAGCAATTCAGTTATGTTAGAATTGCTGAGATATCAATGTCTCTACTCCTAAGATAGTCATCCACATCTAATACAATTTTTACTGAAAAAATACAGGCACTTCACAGGGCATAGCACCTATTAAAGTATTCTTGATCAAAACTAAAATGATCTTCTCTGAAGCCAACAAGATTGCATTCTAGTTTTCTAAATTTCCATTGGTTAGGGTGGAGCATGCAACCTGAACAACAAAAGTAAAAGACACTACAAGAAGAATGGATACCTGACAAGGTTCAACAGACATGTGAAATCAAGCTTCTTCCTCTGCTCTACCTTTCAAATAGGGCCCATTTTGAGAGAGGGAGGGAGGGAGGGAGAGAGAGAGAGAGAGAGAGAGAGAGAGAGAGAGAGAGAGAGAGAGACCGACCCAGGAACAGCAGTTATCTGGGAAGAAGAGGTGATATCCTAACTGAAAGTCCTGTGCCACTCACACCTAGAGAGAATTTTCATCCACAGAGTTCCCCTGTGCTGGCATAGGTGATTAAAACTCCAAGAGAAATTCTCTTTCTGGACAGAGGATTGGTTCAAGGGGCCCTTGGAAGCCAGAGAATTTGGAAAGGGCAATCTTGGAGAGAAGAGTACATGCAAGGGAATATCCTCATTCTATGAATGAATCTGTATAACACATTTCAAACCAATTTGTAAGTTGCACACACACATGGTAGACCCAAAGGAGCATGGTAAGATACTTTGAACTTCATAAACCACTAGTCAAGTCTCAGACTAAATCCTGAGAGGTGCATGTGTGGGGCAGTCAAACCATATAGCAGTTTCTTTGCAAAGTAAACTGAAAATGGAAAATCATCTAAAGAAGGTGAGACATAACTTTTAGTTTAATCCTAATCAGGTTGATTTCTAAACCAACCAACCAAATAAAAAAAGTATTCTCCAGGGGATAACATCATAATATTTGAAATACAGTACAACTGCACGCAGGAATAGAATCCAAAATAATGCTATATATCAAGAACCAAGAAAATTTGGGGGGAAAAGGTGACCCAGATAATAGAATAGCCAGACAAAGATTTTAAGGAAGCCATCATAACCATGCTTCTTTGGCGTAAAGGTGGCATGAAGGTAAATGCTATTGAAATGAAAGAAAAGATAGACATTCTAAGCAGAGAAATACAAACTATTTTTGTAAAGTCAAGTATAAATTTTATAAATCAAAATTACAATATTAGACATTAAAATGTACTAATGGGATCAACAGAAGAATGAAAATGATAAAGACAGATTCAGTAACTTGAAATTAGAATAATAGTCATTATCCAATCACATGAGCAAAGAGAAGATTGGAATAAAATGAGCATAGACTCAGAAATTGTGGTCTTTATTGGATTCCTAAAAGGAGTTTAAAAAGATATTGACACAGAACATATATTTAATGGCCAATAGAAAATAGCACAGTGCGTATAAGGGGGTAATGATTCAAGTAACAATGCACTAGTCCTAGGAAACCATAGGGCCAGAATATAGCAACATCTTTTAAATCTGAGAGAAAATAAGTCAACCCTGAATTCAACAACCTGCGAAAATATCCTTAAGGAATGACAATAAAATAATGACAATCTCAAGTAAATGAAAGAGTAAAATAGAGTTTGTTTCTGAAAAACTAGTCTAAAATAAATGTTAAATAAAGTTTTTCAGACTGAACGAAAATGATAATTATGGAGAACTTTAAAATGAAAAAAAATAAGTAAAAATGGTAAATGTCTGGATAAATATAGTTGAGTATTTTTCTCTACTTAAGTTTTTCAAAATATGTTTGGCCATGGAAAGCAAAACTTATAATATTAACTGTTGGGGTATCATAATATGTAGATGTAAGACATATGACAACTATAAAGGGGAGGTGATTTTGCTTGAAATGGTAAAACTTTAACTGAAATAGATTTTTAATAGTAAGGTATATATGTTTTAATCTCTAGAACAACCACTAAAACATTTAATCCAGGGAAACACTTAAAAACCAAAAGATAGCCCGGCAGATGTGGCTCAGTGGTTGAGTGTCAACCTATGAACCAGAAGGTCAGGGTTCTATTCCCAGTCAAGGCAAATGCAAAGGCTCAATCCCAGCAGGGGGCATGCAGGAGGCAGTGGATAGATGATTCTCTCTCATCTATGATGTTTCTCTCTCCCTCCCTCTCCCTCCCTCTCTCTGAAATCAATAAAAACATATAAACATTTTTTAAATCAAAAGGTAAATAAAAGCTCATACTAAAAATAGGCTAATAATCCTATATAATAAAGAGAGAATATGCAAATTGACCATCACTCTGACACAAAGATGGCGGCACCCACAGCGGAGGTGGGGTTTCAGTAACACAAGATGGCTGCATCCACAGTGGAGGCTGAGTTCCCTCAACGAGCCTTAATGAGCAATCAGCAGGGACCTGAGGCTGCGCCTCCCCCGCCCCCCATGGGTCTCGACAGGGGACCTCAGGCCGTGCCCCAACCTGACAGGGCTTGACAGGGGACCTCAGGCCATGTCCCCCGCCTTGGTACCAGGCTGGGGGACCTCAGGCTGCACCCCCCGCCCCGGTGCCAGACCAGGGGACCTCAGGCCGTGTCCCCCCACCCAGCAGGGCTTGACGGGGGACCTCAGGCCATGCCTCCCACCCAGTGGGGCTTGATGGGGGACCTCAGCCTGTGCTCCCCGCCCTAGCACTGGACAGGAGGACCTGAGGCTGCACCCCCCACCAGGCGGTACTTTATGGGGGACCTCAAGGTGCACCTCCCACCTGGGTGCTGGGCTGGGGAACCTCAGGCTGCGTCCCCCACCCAGTGGAGCTTGACGGGGGACCTCAGGCCGCGGCCCCCATCCTGGTGCCAGGCCGGGGGACCTCAAGCCATGCCCCCCGCCCAGCAAGGCTTGATGGGAGACCTCAGGCCACACCCCCTGCCCCGGCACCAGGCCAGGTGACCTGAGGCCACACCCCGTTCTCTGGCACCAGCCCAAGGGACCTGAGACTGTGCTCCCCACCCGGTGGGGCTTGACAAGGGTGGGACTGGCTGGATCTGGATTTAGCCCAACAGGGCGGGGGTGGCCGGGTCTGGGTCTCTCGTGATTTTGAGGTGTACGTTGGTGGGCGGGGACTTGACTCTGGGTCCCGTGGTGCACCCCAGACTCTGACAGGAGGAAGATTTTCATATACATCTTACTAATTTTCTTTCATCTCCAGACTCTGACAGGAGGAAGATTTTCATATACATTTTACTAAATTTCTTTCATCGCTGACACTTCTATTATAGAGAAAGGGCAAATAGCAATATTAAAATATTTCCTTTAATTAATCCCCTTTTAATGTGCCCAAATTTCGTGCACCGGACCACTAGTACAAAATAAGGAAGAACTTGTTGAAGAGAAAACAAACATGAAAGGGAAACAACAATAAAAAGCATATAATAATAGAGCTAAATCCAATGTATCAATAATTATTTTGCATATAGATGTTCAAAGAACATTAATTAAAAAATAAATGTCAGATTAGGTAAAGAAAAAAGACTCAACTAATAGCCATTTACAAGAAACTATCTTTAAATAAATGACATGGATAGGTTAAAAGTAAAAGATGGAAAGCAATATACCACCCAAAGTCTAATCAAAAGAAAGCTGGAGTATTTTCTTTTCTTTTAATCCTCGCCCCAGGAAATGTTTTTATTGAGAGAGAGAGAAGAGAGAAACATCAATCAGTTGCCTCTCCTATGTGCCCTGACCGGGGATTGAACCCACAACCTTTTGGTGTACAGGATGATGCTCCTGGCCAACTCAGCCATCCATCCAGGGCTGGAGTTGTTTTAATAATATAAGACAAAGCAAATTTCGGAACAAGAAAAAGTATCAGACATAATTAGGAATATTAATTAATGATAAAAGGATTCATTTACTAAGAAGGAATAGCAATCTAAATATGTGTGCACCTGATAACAAAACTTCAAAGTAGTACATAAAGCAAAATCTGATAGAATATGAAGCAGAAATAGACACACTCATAATTATACTTTCAGAATCAGTACTCTTCTCTCAGTCATTAATAGAACAAGTGGTCAGAAAATCAGCAAAACTTAAAAGACCCAAACAACATCATTTACTACCTTGACTTAATTAATATTTATAGAATGTCTCACCTAATAACAGTAAAGTTAACTATCTTTTTAGGTGTACACTGAACAATAAGGAAGATAAGCCCTCACCTGGGCCATAAAAGAAAAAAAACAACAACTTGAACTTAAAATAACAGAGAGGATCTAAGATATATTCTTCAACCATAACATATTAATTCAGATTTTAATAACAGAAAGATATCTAAGAAAATCTCTAAATATTTTCAAACAAAACCACCCACTTATAAATTATGCACGATTCAAAGAGGAAATTTTGAGACAATTTTTAAAATACTTGGAACTGAATATAAATGAAAATATAACATTTGAAGTTTGTGGGATATGCAAGATGGAGTAGTGCCATTGCTTTTTAAAATTTTTTAAAAATATATTTTTATTGATTTCAGAAAGGGAGAGGGAGAGATAGAAACATCAATGATGAGAGAGAATCATTGATTGGCTGCCTCCTGCACGCCCCCTACTAGGGATCAAGTCTGCAACCCAGGCATGTGCCCTTGACCGGAATCGAACCCAAGACCCTTCAGTCCACAGGCTGACGCTCTATCCACTGAGCCAAACAAGCCAGGGCAGTGCCATTGCTTTAAGGTCCTCTTTACAACTAAAAATTTCTAGACATAACACTACAAATATGAAAACATCTGAAACAGGAAAATAAGTCAGACTGCCTTGGGACCTTGAAACTTGAGGAATAAGACGAGTTTCCGTGTTGCCTCCATTATATTGCAAACAGACAGAGCCCTGCAGAAGCCTCCAACCCAGAACCACCAACAGGCATAGACAAAACACACCAAGATAATCTGTTCCTTCTAGCCAAAGGACCGGAAAAGGGTGGTTTAGTAATAGAAAACCTTTTTGGCAATTACCAGCCCAATTCCTATTAGTCTGTCTGTGTCAATTTAATTCTTAAACCAGAATTATCTAAAGAAGAACCTAAAAGGGTAGGAGGGACATTTTAATTCTCCCCACAGTAGATTAAGCCAGTTCCTGGAATAAAGTTAATACCCTATAAATCATAGCTTTTTTCAATCTTCTATAGAGAAACACCTATCATGAAAAAACTTTATGCACTCAGTTGGTATGGTATACTAAAACCATCAGGAAGAAGGTATTCTAGAGGAGGAGCATTTGAAGCACTTATTTGCCAAGTAGTTGTCAGAACCATTTTCTTTAATATGCATATTAATGATATGCCATTTGCTAATCTCCTTCCGAGTTGGTTCAGGAAAGCCAAGGAAGTGGCCTTTTTCATAAATATTAGAATAACTCTACAGATGTCTGATTGATGGTTGTTGAATAAGAACAAAGCAAAAATCAATCCTTATTTTCTTATAGGGACAATTAATAACTACAGACAAAATATTCCCAAAAGTATAGATCACAATGTTATTTACCATAGCATTATGAGTTATTTTCAGTAGAAGAGTTGGTCTGAGTAATATGATTTGCCATAATCCCAGAAATGTAACTCTGTAGTCTAAATTTTAAATATAATGTTATATACTGCAGGTAGCCTAAAATAGCAAAAACTTGAGAATTTTAAAAAATTTCTCTTATTTTCTATGTCTTATGTATTCATTTTAGGATTGATGAATAAAATTTATTTTTAAAATAAATAAACTTATAAGTTTTTATTAATAATAAATTATAATAAATTATAATAAATTAATAATAAGCATCTCTGATATGTCTAGATATGTTCAAATAGAATAACTAGGAGATACACATACACTGACACACATATGCATATATACTGATACATAAAATGAATTCCATTAGATGTTTTGCTAGCCAAAGGAGTTTTATTAAAATCTTTGGAATGAAGGAATTTATTGCAGTGTTCATTATAACTATAAAAATTGAAAACAGCCGAAACCGGTTTGGCTCAGTGGATAGAGCATCGGCCTGCGGACTGAAAGGTCCCAGGTTCGATTCCGGTCAAGGGCATGTACCTGGGTTGCAGGCACAACCCCAGTAGGAGATGTGCAGGAGGCAGCTGATCGATGTTTCTCTCTCATCGATGTTTCTAACTCTCTATCTCTCTCCCTTCCTCTCTGTAAAAAATCAATAAAATATATTTTTTTTAAAAAATTGAAAACAAAAGCTACTGCCACTATTTGGAGACCTTTATGTTTCTTGGCCTGGGTAAAAATTTTGTATTTGCTTTGTATTGATTTATTGTTTCTATATGTCTCTGTGTATGTGCTTCTACCCACAACAAAGGAGCAAGAATAAACAGGAGGAACTACATTAAATTGTTAACATTGCTCATATTTGGAGAAAGAGAGAAGTTTTTAAATGTACTTTTAATTTTTTCTCCAATTCCCTGTTTATTTCACTTAGTGAATATAATTCTCTGTAGGTGAAAAATGAATTGATCCATAACCTAGAAGACAACTGTGTCTTCATTTTACTTTTCTAAGAGAAACTTTGGCCATGGCAAGAGCATTTACTGAAAATATCATAAACTGCACTGAGAAAAGCTGTAAGTACATCTTTGCTTTGTCTCCCAACTTTGTCCAGAGTGAGTGGTGCTATTATGAACTCTACTTTGCCCACCACAATCTCTTCCATGAAAGTTACGAGTACTTTATTTTAAAATATTTTAAAATGTTGATCTTATTGTCATAAGAACACGAGATTTACCCTCTGACCCAATTTTTAAGTGTACAATACATTACTGTTGATTATAGGTACAAGGTTGCACAGCATCTCTTTCCAGTTTATTTATCTTATTTAACTGACACTTTATGCCTGCTGATTACTAACTCCAAATTTTCCCATCCCCCAGTCCCTGGGAACCAACATTCCAGTCTTTGATTCTGAGTTTGACCATTTTAGAGACCTCATATAAGTGGAATCATGCAGTGTCTATGATTAGCTTATTTCACTTAGCATAATGCCCTCATGGTTCATCCATTTTGTTGCAGATGGCAGAATTTCCTGTTCTAGTAAAGCTGGATAGTATTCCACTGTATGTGTGTGTGTACTATATTTTCTTTATCCATTTATCTGTCATGGACATTTAGGTTGTTTTCACAGCTTAGCTATTGTGAATAGTGCTACAATGAACATAAGGGTGCTTATGTCTTTTTGAATAAATACCTAGCAGTGGATTGCTGGATCATATAGTAGTTTTATTTTTAATTTTTTGAGGAGGCTCCATATGATTTCTCATAGTGGCCTTTTCTTCTTTTTTTAAAAAAAAGTTTTGGTTTTCTGTTTCTAAAATATTTATTTAGCTCTTTAATATATTTTTTTATTTTTCGCTAAAAGTATTACAAAGGGTATTACATAAGTGTCCTTTTTTCCCCCCCGCCCTTGACAAGCCCCTGCCCTCCCTTACCCCCCAGTGTCTTATGTCCATTAGTTATGGTTATATGGATGCATACAAGTCCTTCGGTTGATCTCTTACTCCCCTCCCTCCTGTCCCCCAACCCTCCCTGGCCTTCCCACTGCAGTCCGACAATCAGTTTGAGGCAGCTCTGCCACTGTATTTATTATTGTTCAAAAGTTTGTAATGGTCTTAATTATCCATGAAAGAGTGCGATCATGTGGTATTTTTCCTTCATTGACTGGCTTGTTTCACTTAGCATAATGCTCTCCAGTTCCATCCATGCTGTTGCAAATGGTAAGAGTTCCTTCTTTTTTACAGCAGCATAGTATTCCATCGTGTAGATGTACCACAGTTTTCTAATCCATTCATCTACTGATGGGCACTTAGGCTGTTTCCAGATCTTAGCTATGGTGAATTGTGCTGCTATGAACATCTGGGTGCATATATCCTTTCTGATTGGTGTTTCTGGTTTCTTGGGATATATTCCTAGAAGTGGGATCACAGGGTCAAATGGGAGTTCCATTTCCAATTTTTTGAGGTAGCTCTTTAATATTAAGGAACAAAACAAAAACAAAATTTAGGAATAAAACAATGTGTAGTTTCCTATATT
This sequence comes from Myotis lucifugus, assembly GCF_000147115.1. Taxonomy (NCBI): domain Eukaryota; kingdom Metazoa; phylum Chordata; class Mammalia; order Chiroptera; family Vespertilionidae; genus Myotis; species Myotis lucifugus. Next base: position 2,313,808 of record NW_005871244.1, on the reverse strand, counting down.
CATCTATATTATAGATTACATATAAGATTTAGCCTTAATGGAGGACCTACTCAAACATAATAGTGAAAATTATTATGTTTAAAGTAGTATAAAAGAATCTTTGATTAAGTTGGTGGTGGTAGGAAATGATCATTTTGTATTCCTCTCAAACCCTATAGGCCAAGGAACAAGTTCCCTGATAAGACCTTTTGCCTTTGTATTGTGTGGATTTCAAGAAACAGTGCGGTACCAAGGTAAAAAACCACTTTTTATGTGTGCATTGTGTGTGTGTGTGTGTGTGTGTGTGTGTGTGTGTGTGTGTTTTGGATATATTTAATATGTGCATATACACACACAGTTGTCTACAAAGTGAACTAGAATTTTTTAAAGTTCCAGAAACCAGAATTATTGATGTCATAGACTTAACCTGATGTGGCAAGCTCTTGACTAATATATTTCCATTTCCCACAAGATCCTGGCAGTACGTAAGAGCATTCACATTTCACAGGACGAGGCTCAGGGATGTTAACTGACTTAACATGGTATGACCTCACTGAATCCAAAGACTGTCCTGGCTGCTCTGCACATGTCCTGCCCCAAGTCAGCCTTTCCCTGGGCTCTTCAGCTTCCCAGAGGTTCTGTGACAGAAGATAATTCTGCAAAGTGACCACTTACTGGTCTTAATTGTCACCCTCTCTGAGTTTGATTGAAGAATAACTGTAGGGACACAGGTTCTTTCTGTAGCCCAACCGCTCATATACTTTGCTTCAGCTTCACTGGAATGGGGAGCTGTGGGCTGGACCATGATTATGTGAGTCTAAAGAACCTGGGCATTTCCTGGGTCAGTCCTGTGGTTGCTCTTGGGTCTGTTCCAGGGAACCACACTGCTCTCTGACAAGGGGGTAGAGAGGCCTTCATCAAACACATATTCCCACTCTAGAATCCAGGAGTCCTCATAAATTTTTTCTTTGAGGCACAAATGACGGGAGGTAAAATCCTGTGGCCTGTCATTTTTCAATCTGTGTGAACCTGAGCAAGACATTTAGTTGTTGGGAGAAAAAGTTTTCCTCTACCAACCTAAGCTCAAATGGTCATGGCCTGTGAATTAACTGATGATAGACAGATTAACAGGAGAAAAGATGGGCATATGTGGAAGCACTCAATAATGAGTAACTCCATGAATAGCTAGAGAGAAAGGTTTATAAACCATCTAAGCAAAAAGGAGGGAGGTTAGGGCTCCGATGGGAACGTTATGGAAAGTTCTGTTGGGCTTTTTCATGCTCGTGATAATGGGCAGTCTATCTCCTTCCATGCTCAACATTTCCCAGGGTGTATGTATGTGTATGTGGAGGTATGGAAGCTGAATTAGTACTTTCCTATGCTAAGTATCAGTCTTCCTTCAATTAGAAAATTCCCTGTTGAGGGCAGGGGTATAGGTCAATGGAAGTTGCATTTTTGGTAGTTTCTGCTTAAAATTAGATAATGTTTCTATGGTTGCTGTCAGGTGTTTTCAGTTTAAAATTATCTTTATACTGCTTTGGGGGCTGCTAATTTCTTCATAGTCATTTGAAAGCCACTTCCTCATTTGTCATGTGAGGGTAACATATGCCTTGCAGATTAGTCCTGAAAATTTCATGAAATTATATACAGAAATTGCCTGAAACATTGGAGGGTGACAACAAACAATATAGTTGTCTTCTTCCTATTACTGCATATTGTATCCATTGGTTTCAGTTACCAATTCCAGATCTATTATTCCTTGAATTCTATCTCACCTTAAATCAATGCTGCCTCTAGTTTTCTTGATCGGGCTACTAGGCTTCTAAAAACAGAGAAAATATGTTTGTGAACTCAAAGGGAATGTTCCTAGTCACAACTTCAACTTGGAAAGCAATTTCCTCATTACATGGTTGCCCATAATTCATCACATCTCTCTCTAGTTAAAACCTAAGAACATTTACTGGGTGCCCACCATGAGCCCTATCCTATGCCCTCCCTTACTTTGTACATTTCCTGAAGATCAGCAGATCACCCTCCCTCCACAGCAGCCTTTACTTACTCGGGACTCCATCTCCTCCTCCACTCCTTTGCACAAGGAGGAAAGTTCCCATCTCTCCCTCAGGTCCCTATCTGAATCCTCACTCCCAGAAACTAGATCACAAAGAGCCCTACTCATATGCTCATTCCCTAATAGTTCTCAGGAAGGTACAGATAACAATTGTTTTATGTTCTCAAAAAGACTTTAAAATATCTATTTTTCTCTGTTCTTGAAAGCTGCAATGTTGAATGTACAGGCAGTGGGCCAGAGCATCTGGGGAGTGACCTGTGGGAAGAGAAGCTGCTGAAAGTGTGAAGTGCTGAAAACCAGGGAGGACTGGATCAGTGAGAAAAGGGGAAAGGAATCAGGGGAAGCAATTAGGAAAAATCAACTGGGGGACTGCCTACAGTGCACTTCATATGGACTTTAGGGTCCAAAAATCTTTAGTTAAAGTTTGGTTCTCCCTTACACTAGCTCTGTGACTCTGGGTAGTTTTTTTAAAAGAGCTATTTTGAAGATTGAAGGAGAAAAGTTATATAAAGTAGTTAGTATAAAGCACATCACTAGCATACTATTATTTGTATTGAATCTTAATTTCATTTACAAATATTTCATAACATTATTTTGTGTTCTTAGTTTTTAATCTTATAACTATGCTTCTTTTTAAAAGATACTCTTATATTTCAAACAAAACATACCAAATATATAGAAGTACATTTTGTGCACAAAAAAAGCAAAAATCATGAGTGACACTGGAATGATTGAGATCAAGGAAATGCACTGATGTGACTCTCTCTCTGACAGCCTTGGTCTGGAAGCCTTGCCCTCACCTTGTACAGGAGCCACTGTCCTGACTGTGGCTAGTGGCTACCACATGATACAGCATAGCTCTGGGGAGTCCACAGAATCCTGGAGCAGGCACTGCTATAGGCTTTTCAACTCTGTTCTCCTTTCTGCCTCACTAACTTTCCCAGCCTCCCTTACAATGACAGGTGGACATGTGACAGTTCTGATCAATGGAGAGAGCACAATGACTTACACAACTTCCAGGCCTGACCCATAGGAACCTCTCATGGGTCCTTTAATGAGCCCTGGCTGGTGTTCTCAGTGGTGAGAGCATGGGCTTGTGCACTGAAGGGTCTCGGGTTTGATTCCCAGACAAGGGCATGCACCTGGGTTTAGGTTCGATCCCCAGCCCCAGTTGGAGCATATGCAGGCAGCTGCTGCACTGGCTTTTCCGGCAGGGTTCCATGTTACTGGGGTTGCCATGGAGACCTTTAGCTAGTGTAGAACCCAACAAAGAGGCCATCTTAGAAATGGCTGGAAGCCCTCACGAGGCTTTGTGGATCACGTTCCCTGTGTATGTGCAGACCTGGGAATATACATCCCCAGACTGCCTTATTGGGACTGAATATGGTAAGTAGGTGGGGGTGGCCCTAGTTGAGTGGCCCATGGGGCTCCACACAGTTATGCTCAAAGCCCATTGGGAAAAGGCTGCAGGTGACTGCAGCTGCCAGAGTGGCCAGTGGGGCTCAGACCCAGGAGTCACCCAATGGCCAGCAGCTGCTCTGGCAACCTATGGGAAGGTGGAAAGGTTGGCCACCATGTGGGGCTGTTGGGAATCACTGCACCCTGAAAGTAGGATGGCTTCAGACCTTCTGTTCCCTTCTTTCTTCCTTCCCATACCCATCCACACCCCAAACAGCCTTCCAGGTGAATTCATGCCTCTTCTGTCTGGAGGGGACCCCAAGGGGCTCACCATACACCAGCTGGGCCTATGACAACACTGGGCTCTACCCTCCCGCAACTGTGAGCCCCACCTGGGACTACACCCCTCCCCAGGCCTCAGAAGATTCCTATGGGAGAGGCACCTTCCCAGAGAACTTCAGGACAGAGCGACTGAGTCCGGACCTGTTGGCACTGGGACCTGCAGTGCCTTCCTCCATCCCTGTCCCCAGCAGTGCCTACGGGCCCCCCGACTTTCCTAGGAGCTTCTTTCCTCCAAACAGAAGCCCCCCCAGTCCAGCGGTCAACTCCTCCCCTAACCTTCCTGGAACCCTGCCCCTGTCCACCTGTGGTGAGGTTCCCCCAAAGGGACAGGGAGGTTGAGGAGGGGGATGGGGTCCAAGGCAAAGCTGGGCTGAGCCTGGTCCCTCTTGCCCCCTTTCCACCACACCAGGGGCCGGGGAGTATAGGTACTGCAGAGCAAGAGCCACTCCACATTGCTGGCTGTGCAATGCCGATGGTCAGATGATGAAAAGGCAGAACAAGTCCCAAAGGCGCCGGGTAAGAGCCCAGGCCGGCCTCCCCTCACCCAGGTACTCTGTTCTCACTCTGTGCAGGGATCTCTGTCCTCACACTCTATGAGAACCCACATCCCCCCTCCCTGCCCCATCCATTCAGGGACCCAGCTCTGTGCAGGAGTGTCTACCCTCAGCCCACCCTCAGGCTGCAAGCAGGCACGCCGTCCACTCCCTGCACAGCAGTTTTCATTCTTGGCTACATACTGGGATCACCGAGGGGCCCTCCCTACATGGGTTGATTTACTTGGTCTGGGGCGCTGCCTGGGCATCAGGATTGTTTTCGACTCCCCCAGTGAGTCCAATGTCCGCCAACTTTGAGAACCACTGATGAAGCCCCCCACGCCATTTGGAAAGCCCCGGGACAGGAGGCCATGTCCTTGCCCCTCAGAGAACCCTCAGTTTACGCCTTGTCCAGGAAGCCCTGCCTGCACCCTGACCCTCACCTCCTGGGTCCTCCACCGCCCCCCCCCCCCCAGTGCACTGACCCTCACATTCTTGCTTCCCCCAGAAGGTCAGCAAGCGGGCAGGTGCCCAGTGCTCCAACTGCCAGACAACCATCACGGCAGTGTGGCGGCTGAATGCCAATAGAGACCCCGTGTGCAATGCCTGCGGACTCTATTACAAGCGACACCAGGTGTGCCCTGCCTCTTGGAGCCTCCCCACTGCACCCCCATCTCACTCGCCCTGTCTTCCTTCTTTTCCTTTCCTGTATTCTTCCTATCTCCCTTCCTCTCTTCTCCCTGTTATTCTCCTCCCTCCTTTCCCCCTCATCCCTCTCTTCTCTGCACCATTCTCTCTTCCCTGCCTTTCTTTTCCCTCCTGCTCCCTTCTCTTTCCTCCATTTCTCATCTCCTTCCTCCTCCCCTCCAGCCATCAGCTAGTCCTATGGTTAGAGGCTCTCTGGCTTAGGGCCTCACAAGCTCATGATTCCTTAGGGCATTATTTGTGCCACAGCTGGGGTCTGCTCCCCTAGTCCTTGACCCAGTTCCCGACTCTTAAGGAGTGGGGTGGAAAGGGTGGAGACACAGAGGCAAGAGTCTGAGTTTGGGGAACACTCATGGCCTCTCTTTCATCAGGTGAACCGGCCACTGACCATGCGGAAGGATGGTATCCAGACTAGAAACCGCAAGGCATCACAGAAAGAAAAGAAGCCAGTGTCAAGTCTGGCAGGCACAGGACCAGCTGATGCTCCGGCTGGTGGCTTCATGGTGGTGGCTGGGGGCGGCGATGGTGGGAATTGTGGGGAAGTGGCCTCAGGCTTGACACTGGGCCCACCTGGTACTGCCCATCTCTACCAAGGCCCCGGCCCCGAGGTGCTGTCAGGGCCTGTCAGCCACCTCATGCCTTTCCCCGGGCCCCTGTTGGGTTCGCCCACAGGCTCCTTCCCCACAGGCCCCATGCCTCCCACCACCACCAGCACTGTGCAGGCGCCAATCAGCCCATGAGGACACAGAGCATGGCCTCAGAGCAGGGGTAGGGTCCCTTTCCGCGTGGAGCCAGAAGTTTCTACAACCCAACCCTCTGGGCCCCCCACACAACCTTTGGTCTGGATCATCAACGATTTGTAAAATAAAACACCAAAGTCCTGAAGTTGGAGGTGTGAGTCTGAGTGGGACTGAATAAAGAGCCGGGGTAGGTGGGGTGTGCAACGGTGCCTGTGGTTCTCTGGTGATGGCGTGAGGCTGTGTGAGAGCACGTGTGACCCTTCATGATAGTGGGTTATGATGTGCAATTATGATTGTGTACTAGTATGTGAAACCGCGTGTGACAGCAACCAGGGTGTATGATGTGGCGTGTACATGCACACGTCATGGGCAGAGACAGTGTGTGGTGGCTGACTGCTCTGTGAGGTGGTGACCATAGGGATGAGGTTGTGAGAGATGGTGTGCATGACACCAGACAACTGTGAGAAACGGGGCACAAGTGACTGTATGAGAGGACGTGGGGGTATGTGTGTCACGGGGTGTGCTGAGGCAACATGTGAGGCTGTGCTCATGTGATTGTGCACCATGCAGGGTGGTTCTGAGACGGTGTGACAGCATGTGTACCCGGCACAGCCTTTGCTCAATAAACATTTCTGGGATGCTCAACAAGGACTGTGTAGGACGGTATGTGGAGACCTAGCAGTGTGACCTGAAGTACTGCGTGTCGGGAGGTCTTTGTGGGTCTGGCAAGGGCAGCACTTGTGTGCAAGCATGTGTCCGTGAGCGCATCGCATATCCTGTGCCCTGTCACAGTGCCTCTGGGTGGCTGACAGCGTGAGCAGCTCTGTACACTTGTTTGTGGAGGTATCAATATATATATATATATAGGTGCAAGTTAGGGACCCACCTCCAAGGGACAGAAGACATGCTCAGGACAGGAATGGGAGGCAAGAGTGGGGCTGGAATGGCAGCCAGCAAGAAGGGCAGAAGGCCAGTCTGGGACCATGGGGTTGTCCATGGGCCCTCCTGTCACTCATCTCTTATCTCTCTCAGCCCAGCTCGGCCTGCAGCCCTGTGGGAAATCGTAGAGAAGGAGGGGGAGATTAGGAGAACAAAATAATCTCTAGGGAGGATATTTAGACCCCATAAGTGGTGAGCTCCCCACAGTGCCAACTCCCTCCCCAACGCACCCACTCACCTGGGTGAACTGCTCTCCCTAAAGTGGAATCTGTTCTTCCATGGAACAAACCCTCACATCGGAGCATGCGCGGAGCCAGGTGACATCCTAACCCAGGCAAGTTAAGTGGCTCTTCCAAGGCCACACAGCTGGTGGCACGGGGCTGAGCCAGACTCCGTGGCGTAGCCTCCATACTGCCCAGAGGCTCCTAAGCACAAGCAGCACCATTTCCTGAGTGCTCACTGTGGTCAACAATAGCTGGAAGGCTCAGGTGCTTTCCTTCATGAACACCTGAAAAAATACTCTGGTCCGGCCGGTGTGGCTCAGTGGTTAAGCATCAACCCATGAACCATGAGGACATGGTTGGATTCCCAGTCAGGGCACATGCCCAGGTTTCGGGCTCCATCCCCAGTGTGGGACATGCAGGAGGCAGCCAATTGATGAGTCTCTCTCATCACTGATGATTCTTTCTCTCTCTCTCTCCCTACTTCTCTGAAATCAATAAAAATATATTAAAAAAAAAGAAAGGGAGCATCGCCTTAGCATCAAAACATGAACTAAATGTGGCCAGCAGGGAAAAATCTAGCAAAGTCAGTTGGGCTCCCCTTTGTGTCCCATGGTTTCTGGGTGGCCTGGCAAGAACTTATTTAACACATATTTGCTCTATCTTGTCTGTCTATGAATTACCTGCTTTCCCTTTGAAATCATAGACTCCTGCCTCCCTCACCTTAGTCCAAAATGGCTAAGAGGCCTCAACTGCCCCATTAGTCCAGGGTCTCCATAGACTTAGGGAACTGCCATATGTACATATGTGAGAAATTTGATTACTGTCTTCTGTTAATCTCTCATGTCAATTTGATTATTAGACCAGCCAGAAAATCTTAGAAGGGTAGAAAGAAAATTAGTTTTCCTCCCCCTCAATAGCAAGATGTTATGAAAATTAAAGAAGATGAAGTATTTAATTGGTACATAAATTGTGCTCAGCCAATATTAATGACCTAAAACCTTCTCTTTCCTTCAACCCTAAGCAATGTTAAGTATTAACACTGGACTAGGAATTAAATTTCTATTACAAAAGCAAGTTTTGTGGTCATTTTTGTCTCCTCTTTTGGTGAAGCTAAAAGATGAGGGTTAAAGTTCAAAGCAATTTGCAAGTAATACTTAAGCAACATTAGTGAAGTATTTAATAACTAGAGGCCCGGTGCATGACATTCGTGCACTCGGGGGGTGGGAGGTGGGTTCCCTCAGCCTCGCCTGCACCTTTTAGCAGTCCGAGAGCTCTCAGGGGATGTCCGACTGATTTCCTAAGCCAGTGGTTGGCAAACTCATTGTCAACAGAGCCAAATATCAACAGTACAACGACTGAAATTTCTTTTGAGAGCCATATTTTTTAAACTTAAACTATATAGGTAGGTACATTGCTATTAACTTAATTAGGGTACTCCTAAGGCTTAGGAAGAGCCACACGCAAGGGGTCAAAGAGCCGCATGTGGCTCATGAGCCGCAGTTTGCTGACCACTGGCCTAAGCCATCAGTCGTACATCCTTAGCGCTGCCACGGAGGCAGGAGAGGCTCCCACCACTATCGCTGCGCTCGCCGGCTGTGAGCCAGGCTTCTGGCTGAGCAGCGATCCCCCTGTGGGAGCACACTGACCATCAGGGGGTAGCTCCTGCGTTGAGTGT
>NW_005871244.1:2287962-2304384 GCF_000147115.1 Myotis lucifugus | reverse complement strand
TGACATTTCAATTGGCATTACATTAAACCTGTAGATTATGGCCTACCGTTATCTCAATACATTCATGACTTCCAATTTTCACAACTAAAAAGTATTACTGAAATAACAATATTAAAATCAGTCAAACAAACAAAAAGTATCTTTTCCAACTCAATAATCTAGCAGACTACATATATCAATCATGCCTCCAGACTTAATTTCCAGTAACCTTTGTTTGAACCACAATTAGACCTTGGTCCATTCTAGATAGTTATAATGAACCTTCATCAACATCCAGTGAAATTTCAAGATTTTATTTGTATAAAAAGCTGTACATGATGGGCTTCAGCTCTGATAGTTGATCTCAGAACCTTCAATATGTTACTTGAAATTGTGATGGAGAAAACACAAAATCTGGAATGCACATATGAATTCAAATCTGTGCTTACCCACTTCTTAATCTTGGAACAGAATCTTGTTCGAGCCTTCCTTCATCTGTAAAATGGGACAATAATAATTATTATATCAAATACTATACTAATCAGGACCTAGTGAGCAATCATTTTTATCAATACTACTCTTGATTATTCTTGAATAGAAGGAAAATATTGATTAACACAAAACATTCACATTTGGCAAGGAAATAATTTTCATACTTACAAGTGAGCAAGGGAGTATCTGGAAATTCAAATAAATAAAGAACAAACACATGCATTGCAATTATCTCTCATGGAAATAGCCATAAACAAAACCACTATCTTCTTTTTGCATGATTGCTCCATGTCATACTAGGAATGGAAAGAAACACTACTAAGACTAATACCTTCCCTCAGGAGAATTAAAGGATTAGAGAAGTGGGCATACAGAGCACAAGTGGAGAGATTTATCTGAGATGGAAGTAAGGGCACCTATTCCACTATACCAGAAAGGAAGAAAGAGAAGATGGGCACTATGACCAATAAAAAACAACAACAACTACAGTTGACCCTTGAACAACAAGGATTTGAACTGCATGGTTTCACTTATATGGAGATTTTTTTTCAATAAATACATTGGAAAAATTTTGGAGATTGGTGACAGTTTGAAAAAACTCAAATGCATAGCCTAGAAATATTGAAAAATTAAGAAAAAGTTATATATGTCACGAATATATAAAATACACTATATAGATACTAGTCTATTTTATCATACACTACCATAAAATATATACAAATCTATTATAAAAAGTTGAAATTTATCAAAACTTATGCACATACCCAGCCAGTGTGGCTAGGTTGGTTGCTGGGTTCGATTCTTGTTGGCATATGCCCAGGTTTTGAGCTTGCAGGAGGCAGCCAATCAATGATGCTTCTCTCTCTCATCCACCTTTCCATCTCTCCCTCTCCCTTCCTCTCACCCTAAAATCAATAAAAACAAATTTTTTAAAAACCAGACCTAGCCGGATTGACACAGTGGATAGAGAGTCCACCCTCAAATGAAGGGTCCTGGGTTCTATTCCGGCCAAGAGAATGTACCTGGGTTGCAGGTCCCAGTCAGGGTAAATGTCTCTTTCATATTGATGTTTTTCTTTCTCTCTCTCTCTCTCTCTCTCTCTCTCTCTCCACCCCCCTCCCTTCCACTCTCTCTAAAAATCAATGGAAAAATATTCTTGAGATTAAAAAAAAAACACCAAAAAAAAAAAACACTTACTCACACACTTACAAATCATACATGGTGCCATTCACAATGAAGAGAAATGTGAACGGTTGATAAACTTATCTGTTGTGTATGTGTGTGAGTGCCTTCATGTCAAAATCTAATAACTATATAGCAAGAACTATATGAGACATTTTTGTGTCATCACCTAATTATTCATTAAGTACAGAATCGTAAGAATTATATTGAAATGGATAGCCTATCCTTATGTAGGCATAAGGTGAGTAATCTATATATATAAAAGCCAAGCGACTAGAATGGTTGCTATGACACGCACTGCAGCTCGCCACAGGCGGGATGGTGGGGAGGAGGAGGTGGCCCCTCCCCCCGGCTGGCCCCGCCCTGATCAGGGGCTCCTGCAGCCCCTCTCCCCATTGGGGTGAGCCAGCTGGACGTCACCTGTGCACTGGACCTCTAGTATGAAATATAAAATTAATAATATGTTAGTTTTCCTAATGTTTTAGAACTTTGCTTTCAAAGAATTACATTACTGCCTTGGCTGGTGTCACTCAATTGGTTAAGCATCATCTCATGCACCGAAAGGTCGCTGGTTTGATCCCCTGTAGGAGGCATGCAGGAGGCAGCTGAACAATGTTTCTCTCTCATCCATGCTTCTTTCTCTCTTCCTCTCCCATCTTCTCTCTCTAATATAACTAAAAACATATATTAAAAAAAGAATGACATTACTGTATAGTATGCCTCTCTTGAAATCAGACAAACTGCATATCAGTCTATCATCATAGGTGATTTTTAAAAAAATGTAACAATGTTTCCAATACTGTATTATGAATGACTGAATTAAAGTATCCTATAAAAATTTTAGCCCTAGCCGAGCCGGTTTGGCTCAGTGGATAGAGTGTCGGCCTGCGGACTCAAGGGTCCCAGGTTCAATTCCAGTCAAGGGCATGTACCTTGGTTGCGGGCACATCCCCAGTAGGGGTGTGCAGGAGGCAGCTGATCGATGTTTCTCTGTCATCAATGTTTCTAACTCTCAATCCCTCTCCCTTCCTCTCTGTAAAAAATCAATTAAATATTTAAAAAAAAAATTTTTATAATGATTTATTCATTAGCATATAGGCTAAGCTACTGTAAAACAATCACATAAATTACACTAGGATAATATAAAACATTCATATTGCTGCTACTTTATCAATGCAAAAATCATTATACCTGTAAATAAACATGAATTAATTTTTTCATTATCTTTTCATTTTTTATGTTTAGCATTAATAAAAACATCTACAGTGTTTTGTATCATAAAATAATATTGGTGTAGGTACTAACAGATAATTCACCTTTATATCAACTTTACACTATTGATAAATACAGAAAACTACTGAAATGTATTTTCTACACCTTATGATTTTCTTAACATTTTTTTCTCTAGCTTACTTTATTGTAAAAATACATTATATAATATATATAACATAAAGTATGTATTAATTGACTATTTATCAGTAAGGCTTCTAGTCAATAGTAGGCTATTAGAAATTAAGTTTGGGGAAAGTCAAAAGAATTCGGCCCTGCTTGCCTGATGAATTGAGCTGAGACATGGATCTTCTTCTGCCTTCTGCATTATGGATTTCCAGGTATTCGGACCCCAAATGGAATCTACATCATTGGCTTCTCTGGTTCTCTGGTATTTGAACTTATACCATGGGCTTTCCTGGGACTCCAGCTTGGAAACACCACCAGATCAGATGACTTCTCAGCCTCCACAATTGCATGAGCCACTTCCTTAGAATAATTCCCTTCCTGTATATATATCCTATCAGTTTTGTTTCTCTAGAGAACCCCAAATAATACACGAGGAAAGTACTTCTAGGTGGAGGGAGTGATCAACTCTGCAGAAATTAGGAATGGGTCATTAAGAGAGGACTGTGAGACAGGCATCTGATTAGAAATATTGATGTCATTGTTACCTTGAGCAGAACAGCTCCATGTTACTAGAAGCTGTGTAAGCTTGATTGAAGTATGAATCAGAGAGAATGGGAGGAGAGGAATTGAGGACAGTGAGTGTAGACAACTTTCTACAGGAGGTTTCTTTGCTTTCAAGAAGAGGATAAATGGCCATAAAGATAGGAGAGAGGAAGGGAGGGGAGGGAGGGACAGAGAAAGAGAAAGAGAGAGAGACAGAGACAGAGAGAGAGAGAGAGAGAGAGAGAGAGAGAGAGAGAGAGAGAGAGAGAACCTTGACTAATACACTTGAGAAGGAACAAGCCTGTTGTTGAAGTAAAAGTGTATGATGACATGAGGTACGTCAATAAAGAGGGGGCAGTGTGTTCACAGGAATACAGACAATCAGGGTCACAAAACAGGACTTTCATAAATAATTAACCGGCAGTTATCAAAGGTTGTGGCAGGCAGAATTCTAAAACTGGTCTCCAGATATTTCCCAGCACAATCCCAGGACTGTGAACAAGAGGAGTTATCACTTGCACGTGTGTGTTGGTTTACGTGGCTAAAGGGATTTTGTAGATATAATTAAGGTCACTAAACTGTGGGCCTTAAAACAGGGAGATTACCCTGGATTACCCAAAAGAGCCTAATGTAATCAAGGAGCCTTTTAAAGGAGACAGTTCTCTCTGTCTAGCAGCAGCAGCGGCAGGAGAAGCAAGAGAAGTTGGAAGCACACGAAGAACTCGGCACCACACTGCTTCCTTGAAGATGGAGGGAACCACATGACGGGAAATACAGGCAGCCTCTGGAATCTGAGAGCAGCCCCCGCCACACCCACAAGGATGTGGGGTCTGTCCTGCCACCACACGAGTTGCACCTGCTAGCCACCTCAAAGAGCTGCGAGGCAGCTTCCCCCAGAGCCTCCAGGTAAGACCCCGCCAAGCTGACACCTTGATTTCAGCCTCAGGAGACCCTACAGAGAACTCACGTGATCCATGCCCCACCTCTGCCCCGTGGAAACTGTGAAATAATGAATGTGTTGATTTAAGCCACCAAATGTGTGGCAATTAGCTATGCAGCAACAGAAAACCAACATTTACATTATCAGTGTATTCTCTGTTATTCAACAACCTACTGGACAGGAGGAGGAATAATTTCTGGCCCAGCATAACCACGTGTGGCTCTGAGGTGCAAATTAAAATAAGTGCTGAGGAAGGCACAGTGCAGAGAATTCTAAATGGGGTGCAGTGAAGATTAACTGTAATATGGGGGCCAGACCAAGGCTTGAAGTGGGACAGCAGCAAAACGGCTACTTTCTGGGAAGCCGGTGCCACGCTCAGGCAGTGTGCAAAGCCTGGACGCTGGAGCTGCCCATTCTGTCCCTGACCTTTATTTTTGTTTAAATATATTTCATTGATTTTTTACAGAGAGGAAGGGAGAAGGAGAGGGATAGAGAGTTAGAAACATCGATGAGAGAGAAACATCGATTCAGCTGCCTCTTGCACGCCCCTTACTGGGGATGTGCCCGCAACCAGGGTACATGCCCTTGACCAGAATCAAACCTGGGACCCTTCAGTCCGCAGGCCGACACTCTATCCACTGAGCCAAACCGCTTAAGGCTGTCCCTGACCTTTAGATAAGAGAGGACTTTCAGTTCCAAGGTTCTCTGTGGGGCAGCAACAGACAAACACAGCCAGGGGACTTGCAGGTAGTGGCTCTGAATTACATTGAAATAAATCATTATGCAAAGGGTCTGATGTCATAGACATTCCTTGAGGCTTTAGAGTCAGACAGACTGGCTCCAATACCCTATATCCTAGCTGAGTTCCAGAATTCTAGTTTATTAATGCAGTGTGTGTGTGTGTGTGTGTGTGTGAGAAACACCCCCTTGATACACAAATTTGACAAATCTTTACAGACCACTGGGCTTAAGATCCACCTTCTGACTTTTGGCACGTAGACAGCTAGATCAGCTTGAATGATCCCTCTAACCCCGGAGCCTACTACAGTGCCTGGAACACAGAGAATTTCTCACTACATCCAGCCCCCTAAATGAAATAGCTTCAAGTACCTATGCATTGCTGACTTCCTGGCTTCATGATCAGTGTAGGCCTGTCTAATAATCTCTCAATTGTCTGAAATGCCCTCACACTGGGAGAACTCTGGAAATTCCTCTAGTCTTTGCAAATACAGAGTGATGATGCAAAAAAAAATCATTTAAAAATTGATGAATACAAGACTGGAAATTCCATTAACTGTCTTGGAGAAAATCATAAGTATTCAGGAATATGAGATCAAGTCTGTGAGCCCCGAAACAATGGAATTTTCAGGGACAGCCACGCATGGTCAGAGTCACAAGGACTCGGTTCCCCTTATCTGACTCCTGCTCCTATTGCCTCTATTCTCTCTCCGTCCAATTCTGTCTCCTCTTCCACATTACCTCTCTTGCAGGCAAATGTACCCTGTGGAGACTTGTAATTCATAAATTACATTCCACTCTTTCGTTTGCCTTCCTATGAAAAAAAGAGTAGAACCGTGTTGTGTTTGCTGTTTGCACGTCCTGTGTGAAGTCCCCTGCAGAAAACACGGGAGGTGTTGCGGAAGGTCTGTTGAGTTCATTTATTTCCTATGGAATCATGGACAGCAGGGCACCCACTGCCACTCTGATGGCAGTTCAGTCCCTGTGTTCCCTGGAGGCACTACATGCGTGGCTTCTCCATGTCAGGTGCCACGAAAACCCTTGCAGACACTAGGTGCTGGAGGGCTAGGAATCTGGCTCATTTGTCCATGTGCTTCTACATCACACACTTTCAGCACACAATGTGGCTTAAAGCAACTACTCCCAGGACTTAGTCATGCATATGCCTTTCCTTACCTGACACCCCCAACTCTAATGTTATTGTAAACTCAGTATTTTATGTAAGGGAGAAGAATTACTTCTTGTGACTAACGCTCCAAAAATACAACAGTGATATAGTACAGGAATGGAACTTTTAAATTTACATTGGTAATTGTCAAAAGAAAGACTTTTTCTTTTCTTTTTTTATGTGAGGTATGTTGACCAAAAAGGCAATAATTGTGACAGCAGTTCTTCTAAGTCCCATCTCTGCAACTTCCTAGCTGTGTGACCAGGACCAAGTTACCTATCCCCCTGAGCCTTCATGTCCTCCCCTGTGAAACTGGAAGAATGGCATGTATGTCATAAGGATGTTATGAAAATTACTGGTGAGATATATATATCCCTGAAACATGGTAGACTCCCATAGATTTTTTATCACCTCTTCTGAAGTTGCAGTTCAAGAATCAAACAAAACCAAACAAACAGGATTCCTTTACAAGCACACTGGGAACTGCACCATCAGAAAGTTCGCCCCGAGCAACAAGGCAAGGATATTACCTGAACCCATTTCTGATACCAAACATCACTGTACGTGCCTGGTCCTCTTTCTCTAAGGAACCTGTGGAATGTGTGCAACAGTGTGGTAACCCTGAAAAACCTGTTTTGCCTCTGAGGGAGCGGGTCTCATGGTGCCTGGGCCTGTGGGAGCACCGTGTCTTGATAAGTAAGCTATGTCCCCTCCTAGGCTGCGTTGATATCTCTGAGGAAGGGAAGGGCATCCTGCCAAGAACAGGGAAACTAGCTCTGCAACCAAGGACCCTCCTCAGGATCCACAATCATCGAGAGGCACAAAGGAGCTGTAAATAGCACTTACCGCCATCATTCACAGGGACCCTGAGCGGTCACCTTCCCTGTGTCACGGCAGAAATCAGGGTGGAAGACACCAACCTTTGTCCAAAGGGGCTGGGGAGATCCCTGGGATGAAGAGCTTCTAAGAGGCTAGGAGACGGGATGAAAATGCCGGACAGCTGCATCTGTGAACAAAAGAAAGGGAATAAGACAGGACTGCTGGGGGAAGCGATGGGGGGCCTGGCCACACGGCAGCCCTTGCAGAGAGCGAGCATCCAGGAGCCCTGAGCGTGCACCTCATGTGGCTGCCTACCAGCCTACCATCTGTCAGAGCTTAGAGAATGTCATTGATCTCAACATTCTCCCTCATAAAAATGGAAATGGAAACATTTCCTATGAGCGTTTTTATTGGGATTAAATGAAAGATGATGAAGTGCCCAGAGTAGGTACCCATCATTAGGTGTACTATTACTTAACATTAATCTCAACCTTTATTTCAATTACTTCGTTCCATTGTTTGGCTTTCATTGTGTTTAATTATGTAAATGTGCTTTATTCTCAAGGATGCTTTCATTTCCACAAAATATAATGAAACATTAGATGTAAATATAGTACAAGTTTGCCCAACTCAACAAGGCAAGGATACTCCCTCTGAGATGGAAGCAGGTGTGGGTGAGCAGCATTCCCGGCAGATGGATTAGCTAGAGCAAAGGTCCTGAGGGATCCGCAGACAGTGGATCAGATTCTGGCTCTGAAATGTGTCCCCGCTGACCTGGCTGGTGTGCCTCAGTGGGTGGGAGCTTCGCCTGTCCACGGAAAGGTGGGAGGTTCAATTCCCTGTCAGGGCACATACCCAGGTTGTGGGTTTGATCCCCGATCGGAATGCATATAGGAGGTAACCAATCAATGTTTCTCTCTCACATAGAGGTTTCTCTCTCTCCTTCTCCTCTCTCTAAAATCCATAAAAAACATATCCTCAGGTGAGCATTTAAAGAAGCTTCCCAGCTTACTAGCAGGGTTTGCACGGCAGCTGACACACGCAGGGTGCTGACACAGATGGCACCTACAGGAAACTCTACCGTCTGGAAGCAGAAATGTTTTCTCTATTACTGTCACTTACTCATTCCACAAATATTCAGCAGTGTCTGTCCAGTTGTATCAGAAAGTGTCCTGGAAGGGGGCTGACAGAGACCAATGAAACAAGGCCCTTGTCCTCAAGGCTGTCGCAATGCAGTGGGGGAGACAGACTCTTCCTCACATCAACAGATACTGTCCGGCTGACTCCAGTGTGTGCTCAGCAAAGTTCTGGGCTGCTTGAGATACACCAGTGAACAAGGGACAATGATCCCTAAGATCAGGGAGCTTGTATTCAAGCAGGGGCTATGGGGGAGGCGAGAGATAAGCAATGCACATAACAAAGAAGAACATAGTCAGCTAGCTGGTGAGTGGCATACCAGACAGACAATTTAGGCCAAGGTAAAGGGATAAGGAACATGGGGGTGGGGTGGGGGTGGGGAGAGGATGCCTGCATTTAGCAATATGAAAGATGGAGGCCTGGGCAGGCCTCTGTGAGCAGGTGAGGGCTCAGCCAGCCTTAATGGAGGGAGCATGTTAGTCAGGCCGATGTGAGTGAGGAGCATTCCAGGCAGATGGAGTAGCTAGAGCTGAGGTGCTGAGGAGGGAGCCAGGCTGACAAGATCCGGACTGTAGCAGTCCAGGTGAGTCAGGGGTGAGTGGCTGAAGGGGACAATCCTAACGGCAAAGTCAAAGAGGAAACAGGGCCCAGGTCTTGCAGGCCTTGAAGAGCTGAGTGAGGATTCACACTTGACTCTGATGCAGGACCGAGAAGCACTGGGCAGGGTTTCAGTGCTGAATTAGAAATATACAGAGGGCACAGCACCAGGGCAAAGAGAACACCGCAGTCAGGGAACCTGAGGGAGTGAACGAGGAATCGGCACGCGCTGCCTCTTGGAGACTGTGGGCTAGACATCCTCCATCACCTGGACGAGACATCCCTCCATCTTTGTGTCCACACCGTTGACTGCACATCGGTGCCATTACTCATATCATCACACATTAGAAATCCGGTATCCAGCCTGAGATTCATCAACTAATCCGGAGAAAAACTGGGGAGGTATATTTTGTTGGATCGCGTTGTCGTTGACAATGTAGTTACCTAGTATGACCCACTATGCATCCACTTCTGTGGTTCAGGAGAAACATAGACAAAAAGAAGCAAAGAACCTGGGGAAATGTGGAGAGGGATTTGAGACTCACCCTACCAAGCCTCCCCAAGTGAAAAGATAGGCACAGAGCTACCTACAGTCACTCCTCTTTCACTTTGAATCTCCCATGAACACAGACCAGGTACAATGATAACAGTCCTCTGTGATCCATGTGGCCTCTGTCATGCTCCTGCCCTCTGCCAATACCCAGGACAATGCTGCTCATGACACCGTCTCTTTCCACTCTGCCTGCTCCGTCCTAACTCAGAAAAAAATGCAGAAATACACAACCCAACCTTGTTGGTCTCAGAGCAGAACCTCTTATCTTTAGACCAGTGGTTCTCAACCTTCTGGCCCTTTAAATACAGTTCCTCATGTTGTGACCCAACCATAAATTATTTTCGTTGCTACTTCATAACTGCAATGTTGCTACTGTTATGAATCATAATGTAAATATTTGATATGCAGGATGGTCTTAGGGCACCCCTGTGAAAGGCTGTTCGACCGCCAAAGGGTTCGCGACCCACAGGTTGAGAACCGCTGCTTTAGACCATGCCATACAAGCTATGCTCTCCTGGGAGCCTGGGTATCCCAGGGAGGAAAGAATGGGAGAGGAGGAAGTCTGTGCCAAAGCCATGACACGCACTGTGCATCTCAGCAGCTCGGAACAGATGGGAAATATGTCCTAGTGAATGCGAGAGGATGGCTTTGGAGTCAGGCAGACCAAGGTGACAATCTCAGCTCCATCCTTACTGCCTGCCTTACTTAACCCATCTCACCCTGTTTCTTTTTTTTTAAATATATTTTATTGATTTTTTACAGAGAGGAAGGGAGAGGTATAGAGAGTGAGAAACATCGATGAGAGAGAAACATCGATCAGCTGCCTCCTGCACGTCCCCTACTGGGGATGTGCCCGCAACCAAGGTACATGCCCTTGATCTGAATCGAACCGGAGAACCGGAGACCCTCCAGTCCGCAGGCTGACGCTCTATCCACTGAGCAAAACCAGCCAGGGCTCAGCCTGTTTCTTAATCTGCTTAAGGGGCAACTTGATACTCATTTTCCAAGTTTGTGGGTAAATATATATTTAGTGCATAAAATAATGCAGAACATCAATAAATTACAATCATTGCTGCGAGTGATGGCAAAATAGAGTATCTTCTTTTCTGTATCACGTATTCCATTTCATGCCTGCGGGGGGATTTAACTGGGAGTTGTTAAGTAACATCTCAAGATGACACACATAATTGCTGGGAGTGAGATAGGCATTCAGGTGTTCTTTTCGCTATATTGTGCAAGAGAAGAACATCCACATGGGAAAATTAACTTTCTTTGAACTCAGTGACTCTGAACAAATGAACACCTCACCCAAGGACTCAACTCTGAATGCCATCAAAGAATGTCACACAAAAAAAACATAGCTCTCGATGAAAATAATACTTTTGACAAGACCTGGTGATATTGTGACTGCACAGGCTAGAGAGGCATGAAGACGCATTGAAGTGCAAACTCTAAGCCATCTGTTCTATGAAATGCAAATAATAACTGCCTCCTTAAGATTCAATTGTCTGTCAGTTAAAAAGGACACAGTGCTCAACACAGGGCCTGGCACATAGACTATTCATAGGAAATATTACCTGTCCAGACCTAGAAGAACTTTCCAAAAATTCATCTGGAATAAAAAAAAGACCCTGAATAGCTGCAGTGATCCTAAGAAAGAAGAACAAAATAGGAGGGATCTCAATACCACATATCAAGCTGTATTCTAAAGCCACTGTTCTCAAAACAGACTGGTACCGGCACAAGAACAGACATAGATCAATGGAATAGAACAGAGAACCCAGAAATCGACCCAAACCACTATGCTCAATTAATATTCGACAAAGGAGGCAAGAACATACAATGGAGTCAAGACAGTCTCTTCAATAAATGCTGTTGGGAAAATTGGACAGATACATGCAAAAAAATTAAACTGGACCACCGACTTACACTATACACAAAAATAAACTCAAAATGGATAAAAGACTTAAACGTAAGATGGGAAACCATAAAAATACTAGAGGAATCCACAGGCAGCGAAATCGCAAACATATGCCGAAGGAATTTCTTCACTGATGCTGCTCCTAGGCAATGGAAACTAAAGAGAAAATAAAAAAATGGGACTACATCAAAATAAAAAGCTTTTGCACAGCAAAGGAAACCATCAACAGAACAAGAATAAAGCCCACTGCATGGGAGAACATATTTGCAAATGTTATCACTGATAAGGGTTTAATCTCCAACATTTACAGGGAACTCATATAACTTAACAAAAGGAAGATAAACAACCCAATCAAAAAATGGGCAACGGACCTAAATACATACTTTTGGAAAGAAGACAGAAGAAAGGCCAAAAGACATATGAAAACATGTTCAAAGTCACTAATCATCTGAGAGATGCAAATCAAAATGACAATGCGGTACCACCTCACACCTGTCAGAATAGCTATCATCAACAAATCAACAAATGACAAGTGCTGGCGAGGATGCAGAGAAAAAGGAACCCTCGTGCACTGCTGGTGGGAATGCAGACTGGTGCAGCCACTATGGAAGACAGCATGGAGTTTCCTCAAAAAGTTAAAAATGGAGCTCCCATTTGACCCTGTGATCCCACTTCTGGGAATATATCCCAAGAAACCAGAAACACCAATCAGAAAGGGTATATGCACCCCTATGTTCATAGCAGCACAATTCATCATAGCTAAGATTTGGAAACAGCCTAAGTGCCCATCAGCAGATGAGTGGATTAAAAAACAGTGGTACATCTACACGATGGAATACTCCACTGCAGTATAAAAGAAGGGATTCTTACCATTTGCAACACCATGGATGGAACTGGGGAGCATTATGCTAAGTGAAGTAAGCCAGTCAGAGAAAGATAAATATCACAGGATCTCACTCATTTGTGGAATATAATGAACAACATAAACTGATGAACAAAAACAGATCCAGAGACAGAGAAGCATGGATCAGATCATCAAACCTCAGAGGGAAGGTAGGGGAGGGTGGGGGTAAGGGAGAGAGATCAACCAAGGATTTGTATGCATGCATGTAGGCCTAACCAATGGACACAGACACAAGGTGGGTGAGGGCATGAGTGGGGGCGTTGGGGAATAATGGGGGTATAAGGACACATATGTAATAGCTTAATCAATAAAGAAATTTTAGAAAAGAGCGATAATAAAACTCCTTGTCTAAATAAAAAAAAATATTACCTGTCTTAACCTCATCCCTTTTCCTTCGGACTCCAGGGAAAGCCCCATGTCAAGCTCTTCAAGCAGAGGTGAAATTTCTACTCTAAAAATGCTCTCTCTTTATTTCTGTTGGATATAGATGGGTGGCAGTTAATAGTTGTATCAGCTAGCTTTTGATGTATAACACACCAGCCCCCTCCCCCATTTAGTGACTTTAAACAAGAGCCGACTCCTGCCCTCACAAGTCTGCGGCGCAGCACTGTTAGCTGGGCTCAGCAGAGTGCTCCTTCTGCTGTGCTCTCTCAGGAGGCGTCCTCATGCATCTGTGGTCAGTGCCCTGTCCGCTCAGTGGCTCTGCTGGGGGTGGCTCATGCTCTGGGATGGTCTCGCTCACATTTCTGGCATTTGGTTCAGGCAGCTGGGTGAAGGGCATGCGAGGGCCATGGGTCTCTCATCGCCCACCTAGCCCCAGCTTCTTCATATTTTCGTCATCTTGTTTGAAGAGTGCAAGCACTTGTTAATTCTCAGCTAGCTTCACGTTTGCCATCGCCCCACTGGACAAAGGGAGCTCCATCTGCCCTGCCAAGGACGACGTGGGAGGAGACGCAGGCACAGAAAGCAGTTCTTATTGTAACAGGTTACTATTACAGCGGTTCATCAAATGACCTTGTGCATCATTGGAGAAATACTAACTGTGGACAAACCAGGTGGTAGAAGGCTAGTCTCTCAGAAATGATTTTCACTGCTCTTTAGAAAAGGTCACAACCATCTTCCCTAGTATTCTAATGGGCAAATGGTAAACATGTTTTATGAAATTCTGGGGACAAAAAACTAATTTCAAATTTTCCTGGGCATTGTCCTGAACCAGTAAGTTGTGGCTCTCTTTATCCAGGAACATGCTATGTATGTCTTTGCCAGTAGGAATTCCATATTATAATGCTGCTATTCCTCTCCCTTCCAACAGGCATGCCCCCAGCAGAGGCATATTGCATAGGCATAATCTCATGTAGAAGTAACAGAATAAACTAGAAAATGGCCCCTCTGGTGAGACAGCAGATAGGACCTGGTATCGTGAAGTAGACTTGGGATGTGGCTGGGGCCTGGTTGGACCACTCCTCCGCCCAGACATCAGCCCTGTCTCCCGCCTTAGCTACAGGTCCTTCAGATTTATTCAAACCACCGTCCAAAGCTGAGTACAAGTTTATCATTTCCTACTACGATGTCCTAACCCTATTTTTAGGATCCCATGGTAAGATCTATTTTGGGGTGGTTGATATTGCTACTGTGAATGTCATTTCCCCATTCTAATTTTATAAATATTTTTATTGATTTATCGACAAAGAGGAAGGAGAGGGAGATGTGTATCAATCCAATCAGCTGCCTCCTGCAAGCCCCCTACCCGGGACTGAGCCTGCAACCCTGGCATATGCCCTGTCTGGGAACTGAACTGGCAAATTTTCACTGCATGGGATGATGCCCAACCACATGAGCCACCCCGGCCAGGGTTCCCTGTGCCAAATTTACAGATGATTATTGCTGGCATACATGAAAGATCCTGGTATTTTAAACATTACTATTTCATTCTACTGCTTAAAGGAATTTATATATACACCATTTCTTAGGTGTTTTCCAAGAACATATTCATAACATCTGCAAAGACGACGACAATTTTGCCTTCTTAACCAAAACAACAGACTTTTTTCTCTTTACAATCTCCTTACAGTGGAAAGAACACTAAAACAACATTTAATGCTCTTGATGATAAAAGGTATATTTGCCTAGGTCCTGACTGTAGTAGTTTTTTTCAAGTGGTTTCACATCACTTGTGTACTTGTGAGCATGGACACACTGAGGGGACAGCCTGCCAAAACCCATTTTCTTCATTTGTTTTTAATCTTGGTTGTTTCATTCCTTCATATGTTCCTGATCACCTGCGGATCACTAAAACATGGTCAGTACCAGTTGTGTCTTTATTGGTTGAAGTCATTCTCTTTATGTCTCCATTTAATCATTTTCTCCATATACGACCCATACCTTTGTATCATATTATGCTCTAGATCAGTGATGGCAAACCTATGACACGCGTATCAGAGGTGACACGCGAACTCATTTTTTTGGTTGCTTTTTCTTTGTTAAATGGCATTTAAATATATAAAATAAATATCAAAAATATGTCTTTGTTTTACTATGGTTGCAAATATCAAAAAATTTCTGTATGTGACACGGCACCAGAGTTAAGTTAGGGTTTTTCAAAATGCTGACACGCCGAGCTCAAAAGGTTCGCCATCACTGCTCTAGATACTGCGGATGTGTGTTGCCACCGGGAACAGGATCACTTCATGAGCTATTCTGGGTATAAATGGGGTGGTGCAGACCCTGGGAAGCTGAACTAACTTGTTATTTAAACATTGGACTGTATGTTTCACAACTACTTTCCATTTACATCTCAGTCCATTTTCGCTGGAATAAGGAATTATTTCAGTGGAGGAGTGAGGTCTGGGGGATCTTACTTGCCTGGTGCCAGCAGTGTCCCTGGTAAGGGGGAGACCAAGATGCACTAAGTTGCAATGTGGCAAAGGTTGAGGGACATCAGAGGTCTTCTCCATGAGGCTCCTACGCCTGCTAGAGCAGGAAAGCAATACAGAAACTAAGCAGGTGAGGGAAAGCTTTAGGTCAGGGGTCCTCAAAGTACGGCCCGCAGGCCACATGCAAATACAAATATTGTATTTGTTCCCGTTTTGTTTTTTTACTTCAAAATAAGATATGTGCAGTGTGCATAGGAATTTGTTCATAGTTTTTTTTTAAACTATAGTCCGGCCCGCCAACGGTTGAGGGACAGTGAACTGGCCCCCTGTTTAAAAAGTTTGAGGACCTCTGCTTTAGGTTGTTGAATGTTGGGCTGGAGGTGGGGGCCACTGCTGGGCCTAGCCTAGAGGGTGGGACGAGCAAACAGAGAGCTGCCAGAGCACCACGTGGCCTTGCTGCAGCCCCATGCCAGGAGGCTGCTAAAAATCACAGTGTAGACTATGAAGGGGTTCCCTTAGGCATGTGTTCCAAAACCCCCACCAGCACTTACCAATGAGAGAGAGAAGGGTGGAGGGTGTGGAGAGGGGAGATCCTTGGGTGTCATAAAACACTAGGTGGGGTGTTCCTCCAGCTGTTGGGGGACGTGAGGCAAATGCAAGTAGGCGAGGGGCTGACTGATGAAGACACCGAGGAACAGGGGAGGTGAGATGTCAACAGGGGTTGCCGAAAAGCGTCCAGGTATGGGCTGTGCCAAGGTGCCTGGCAGGGGGAAGAACCTGTGAAAGAAAGAAAACCGCATGACATGACTCAGCAGAGATTAGGCAAGACTCTGATGCGAGGCCAGGATCATTTTGGCAAAGCCCGGCCTCGGTAGAAGGAACCAGTACCGTTCCTTCTGGGCGATGATGAAGATGCACTTGACTCGACTGCGTGGAGGGCGATGCCCGTGTGTTTCGTGAAGCGGGTGGGCGGTGCGGAGCGGCACAGCCAGCGCCAGCGCAAGTCCCAATGCGGTGCCTCCAACCCCGCGCGAAGGAGAGTCCGCGCCGGAGAGGGCGCGGTGCGCCTGCGCACTGGGCCCCCCGGGCCCCGCGCTGGGGAAACCGCGAAAACCCTGGCCTCGGTCCCTGGCCTTTGCCTTCAGGGGGGAACCCCCCCTGGGGAATGTTTTGTATGT
>NW_005871244.1:2281344-2287862 GCF_000147115.1 Myotis lucifugus | reverse complement strand
CGGAACCCGCTGATTGGCTGCGTGTGGAGCGGCGGCCGCCGGCGTGTCCGCTCGGACCCGGGCGGAGGGCGGGCTGACTGAAGTCGCGCGGGCCGCCCCGCCCCCCGCGCCCCGCGCCCCGCCCCCGCCTCCTCGGGTCTGAGGTCTCCGGGCTCGGGGCTGCAGCGCTCCCCTCCCGCCCGCCCCCGCGCAGCGGCCCTTTCTCTGCGCAGCGGCTGAGCCCGCGGCGGCGGCGGCGGCGGCGCGACCCCAGCGAGCGAGCGAGCGAGCGGCGCGGCGACGAGCGCGGAGCAGGCAACCTGGAGGATGAAGTGCAAGCCGAACCAGACGCGCACGTACGACCCCGAGGGCTTCAAGAAGCGGGCGGCGTGCCTGTGCTTCCGCAGCGAGCGCGAGGACGAGGTGCTGCTGGTGAGCAGCAGCCGCTACCCGGACCGCTGGATCGTGCCGGGCGGGGGCATGGAGCCCGAGGAGGAGCCGAGCGGCGCGGCCGTGCGAGAGGTGTATGAGGAGGCGGGCGTCAAGGGGACGCTGGGCCGGCTCCTGGGCGTCTTCGAGCAGAACCAGGACCCCAAGCACCGGACCTACGTGTACGTCCTGACCGTCACCGAGGTGCTGGAGGACTGGGAGGACTCGGTGAGCATTGGCAGGAAGCGAGAGTGGTTCAAAATCGAAGATGCCATCAAGGTCCTGCAGTGCCACAAGCCCGTGCATGCCGAGTACCTGCAGAAACTAAAGCTGGGCGGTCCCCCCACCAACGGAAACTCCGTGCCCGGGAGCGACCGCTAGTATGTACGGCTCCCGCGCAGACCCCCGCTTGCCGCCCGCCCGCCCGCAGCGCCCAGTGCCCGCGCACCCCCAGCGCCCGTGCGGGCTCCCCGGGGGAGGGGGCGCCTTTTGTTTCCTTGGCAGACGCTCACCCTCGCTTGCAAACTGTCTCACTTACTTGCCAGGCACTGTTGGTGGACAAGTCGCCGGTTTTTCGGAAGCGTTGAGCATCGCTTCTTGCCGGTTAACCTCGTTCGCACGGGCTAGTGCACAGGGGCTCTTCTGAACGGTGCCTTACCTGCCCGCCCGGCCCGGGGCGGTGTGTGTGTGCGAGCGCGCGTGTGCACCTTGGGCACCAGTCGTGTGGTTTTGTAGCAAACGCGTTTACAGTCTGATCGCCTTGGTCGTCTGGCCTCTTTCGTTCCTGTTCGTTCTGAAGTTGTTTTCTCGTTCGCAGTATTAGCCCTTGTGGGCAAGACCTGCTGTGGTGGGAGTTGGTTTCAATGAGCCGTTTTGCATTAAAAGATATTTAAGAACTTTGACTTCTTGTGCTCTTGCCGTGCTCGACAATAACGTTATCTTCAGAAATAAAGTGATCTCCTTTGCCCTTTTCAGAAATGTCTTTATTCATCTGGACATAACTTGATTTGCAAAACATTGCTCACAACTGCAAAGTTTTGACCGCTTACTTGAAATGGCCACTCCCCATGTGGCCCTAAGGTCCTTTAACAAAATACCGCTTTAGAGAGTCCGTATTTCTCAGGAAGGTGTTGTTAGCCAAGCCCGTCCATGAATCTTATCGGGGAAACGATTCCTACAGGACGTGTAGCGTGGTCAACTTCCAGCCCCCACTGCCCTGCCTCAGTCCCCCCAGAACAACCATGGTTTTCTCAACATAAACTAGCTTTGGAAAGAAAGCTATTGCACATATTAGGATTTAGCCACGGTCCAGGTAAACTTCCCACTATGGGTAACCACAGGAACGGGAGCTGGTGATGACACCCGCTGAGGGAGGTACCTTTCTTGATGTTCAGCTGTTTCAGACTTCCAGAGTGGAGGGACACCTGAGCAATCTCTCTTCAAGGTTTAGAACTAACGTGTTGTGTCACACGGCACTCTATTTGGGGTGCTGAACTAAAAACTCTTACATTCGCCTGGATGCTTGCTTCTCATCAGGACTCCCAGCTGAGATACCTGGGTCTCTTCTGGACTACCTTTATTCTCCTACGCGTGTCTCCTGATAACCTGCTAATACTGAAGTTAGCCGATCGTAAATGTGTGTGGGCAAACAGTACTCTGAGTGGTGGAAAAGAAGTAAAACATGATGGTTTCATGAGGGAGAGTCGGATGTGGTAGAAACTACATTGGGCCTTTGAAGTCATTCAGTCCTAGGGTTGAAAACTGCCTGCACCTAAAATGCTGCCACAAACACTTGGGGGGGTTTAATTTATCTATGGTATTCTTAGAGATAATGCAAAATCGCATGTGTTGACTCTTATGCTAAGTATTTGACAAATTGAAAAATACAGTGTTGATGTTTATCAACACTTAAGAGTTGTTAGCCTGTATTTTATTTTATTCAGAAATATTTGGATTGCCAAAATATCTTCAATTTGTGCAATGTGTAAAACTTCCAAGGTTTTCTTTTCTAAATCACAACAGAATGCTTTACAGTCATCACACTGTAAGTTCAGTTTTCAAAATCACATGGGCAGTTCTTGGTATATGTGCTTCTGGAGTTCAGTCTAAAAAGGTTAAATGAAAAAGCAAAAAGCCTTTCATTTTGAAAGAGAAATCCAAAACTTCAGACGAAAACAGTTGACATGGTAGCAAATGGAATGGTGTCTATAACCGCCATTCTCCATGAGTTTAGTACACAGTTGGGATTTTCTGCATACAGAAGCATTACATAGCACCCATGCATTACTTATGTGGTGATTGCACTGAAAGTGTGCAGATGAATCTTTCAGCTTATACCCCTCCCAGAAAATTGTACATTGATCAAAGATAATTAATACTTTCAGACATGAGGTAGAAATTTGTTTTCAGCATGTTTTTTTAAAGGCTATTTTTTCCCAACTGTACAAGTGCCTATTCTTATCTTTAAGTTTCAAGAAGACATGTTGGAGTACATTTTCATTTGAAATAATTGTAAAGATTTTAACAGTTTTATATTTAGAAACATCAAATAAATATTAGGGGGTGGGGGTGTAAGAGCAGGAACAAGCAGCTTGTAAAGTACCAGCAACATTAGAGGCACCTTCTGGGACAGAAACTTTAAAGGGCTCTGAAGCTAGAGCTGCACCTCTCACTTCCCATTCCGTTGAGTCCAATTGTAAGAAAAAGCAATTCCTCCTTCAATAGTTGTTGACTGGGAAAAGGGAGGTGAAAGTGTGTTTGTAGAGACCATGGGACTAACAGCTAGCCAGAGTTTTCTTTTTTAGGGTTCCTTTTGTGGAAGCACCAAGCAAAACAGGAAGTATTTTCAGCATCTTTCTAGTATTATAATCCATCTTTCTGAATGACTGTTGGCCTGTTAGACTGTAAAGTCTGAGGACTAGGACCCAGCCTGATTCCTGCCCATATCCTCAGCAGCTAGAACAGTGGCTAAAATTTGGAGACACTTGTCATTGATCCAGAGATTAGAAATGTCTACTACTAGTATATTCTTGATTTCTTAGCTTCACATGTTAGCTGAGACAATCTGTTATTCCCTCAGGTTCACAGCAGAACTGCATTGGATAATTCACTGGTGGCTTTTTCAATAAAAAGTGGTTACTGAACCATAGTAGATCACCAATAAACATTTGCTGACTAGAGGAATTGATGAACCAATAAAACTATTAATGAGTTTTTTTCCAGATTTACTTTGAAAGAATCAAGAATATGAACCCAGTGGTGAGTGGAATTGTGAAGCACAGGTGAGCTCTTTCATCAAGAACACAGCTCATTCCATGCTTTTGGACAGTTCTTCCCTGTTTAT
The DNA here is from genome assembly GCF_000147115.1 of Myotis lucifugus. Classification (NCBI taxonomy): domain Eukaryota; kingdom Metazoa; phylum Chordata; class Mammalia; order Chiroptera; family Vespertilionidae; genus Myotis; species Myotis lucifugus. The sequence continues at coordinate 2,284,111 of NW_005871244.1, read as the reverse complement.
TACAATGACAATTCTCCAGGTTGTTGCATTACCACTGTATCTGTACAGACTTCTAATTTGGCACTTATGGCCTTTTATGTGCTTTTATGATTATGTGTCTGTATTTTCCACAGGCTTATATGATGTTGAGTGCAAGGACCTTGTTTCCTTAGTCTTTTTATATATCTAGCATATAAGACATCACTTGAAATATGGTAGATATCACTGAAGATTTGTCTAAATAATATTTTGTAATGGCACTGAGTGGTGGTAAAGCATTCACCTACTAATTGAGTGTTAGTACAGTAAATACTCTCTAACATACATGTGACCTTTGTATATCAGGTGTCAAGTGTTTCAAGGCATCTGTGAGATACCAGAAAGCAAAAAAATTCTTACTCATATCTATGTCATCTGAGGCATTATGTGCCTCTTGATGGTAGTACATTATACCACCTATGAAATATATTTGCCAAAATTTTGGACTTAAATGTAACTGTGCCTCTAGATACACATCCTAATCTGTAGAAAATACAGGGAACAGAGAAACATATACTGGAGAGATGATAGCAGCAGAATCCAAACTGTAGGAAATTCTATAGGACAGATGACCCAGTTTCTTCAGTAAATGAATGGCCTGGATGAAAGAAAGAAATGGGAGGATGAACCTATAGATTAAAAGAGACTTAAGAGACATATGAACCAGTTGTAATATATGGATATTTTTGGACCCTGATTTGGCCAAACTGTAAAATACATTTATAAGACAATCTGAATAATTTGAAAATTGATTTGATATTGATATCAGTTGGGATAAATGGTGTTGTGGTTATGTTGAAAACAAATGAGTTTTTATCTTTTAGAGATACATTCTCAAACATTTACAGTTGGTATGTTGTCTGGAATTTGCTGCAAAATAATAAGTCTGGATATTAAATGAATTGAAGATATTGATGAAACAAGATTGACCTTGACTTGATAATTGTTGAAGTTAAGTGATGGTTAAATGATAGTTCATTATATGTTTCTCTCTACTTTTGTATATTTGACAGTTTCCATAATAAAAAAGTGAATTTAAAAAGTTATCAGTATTCTTATTAAAGCTAATATATAAGACACAGGGGGAAAAGAAAAAGAGGAAAAAATTTTAGATTGTTTAGAAAATTTTGGCTCTGGAGTGCCACTTCTGGCCCAAGAGGTCAAATGGTGAAAAAGAGATGGGCAACATACCCTGGAGTGGCTAGTATTTCCCTTGCTACATACCAGTTTTTTTTTCTCTAATTTGGCTCATTAAAATAGGAAGAGTTAAATTCTTATTTATACCTATTAGAGAATAGGAATAGATTCTCATGTTCTGTTAAGCAGGGTTTTTGACAACACAGTCCAGTTCATATAAATGTGAAAAATCAAAGGGGTGGAGTCTCCAGGGAGCAAGTTATGGAATTTTATACAAACCCACAAATGCCCTTTTTGAATAGTTCTTTTAGGGAAATAGTGGCTGCAGAATCGTTAGTTGCACATTTATTAACTTTAAAGTTATATATGAAGGAAGGTATATATGAAACAGGAAAGTAAGTAGTCAACATTTCTGACTGCACTGAACCATTTTCTGTTTCATACTATAGCTATTCCTTCCGTTTTGAACTGTGCTTAGAATTCTGTAAAGGCCAAAACCTTCTAGAACAGAGTCAGTGAAACTTTGCTGAAATCAACAGACATGGGGACTGTCCTAACATTTTACATGGGTCAAGAAGAAGCAGGTACAAAGTGAGAATAACATCGGAGGCCCCTTCCAGGGAAGATGAAGATGCCCATTCTACTCCTGCTTTCTAAGTGGGTCTCAATCCCAAGAGCAAGCAGTTCCTGGAAAGGTTTACCTCAGAGCCCTTTACTACCTTCAGCTTGACAAAACTTTCACTTCCAAGGTTCCCTTGTTAGGAGAAACAGAAAAATTCCAGAAAAGTTTTCATTAGTCTTTCCCTAGAAGTTGTTTTTTAGCTTGAGTTTACAGTAAGTTTAGCAGATTTTTTTTAACTTGGAGGCAAACAAAGCCAGGTGAACAGAACTGTAGGTGGTGGCTGTAAGTTAAAACAAATAGTGCTTTGGACTCCAACAGGCCGTGCTCAAAATTGGCTTGACCATCTACTAGCTGTGTGGCCTCTACTAAGTTACTTTACTTCTCCAATCTTCAATTATGTCCTCTGTAAAATGGGGATAATCATAGCCCCTACCTTTGTAACAACTTTGCTTCTGAGAAGCACTTCTTGATCTCCTAAGGCAGGGGTCCTCAAACTATGGCCCGCGGGCCACATGTGGCCCGCCGAAAACATTTATCCGGCCCGCAGGGTGTTTTTGCCACCGCTGTGTGCATAGGAATTTGTTCATAGTTTTTTTAAAACTATAGTCCGGCCCTCCAACGGTCTGAGGGACAGTGAACTGGCCCCCTGTTTAAAAAGTTTGAGGACCCCTGTCCTAGGGTAAGATATACTCCTGTGTTGCCAAGTATCCCACTGCTTTATTTCACAGTTCTTATAAAAATTACTAGAGGCCCAGTGCACGATATTTTTTGCACGGGGGTGGGGTGTCCCTCAGCCCAGCCTGCACTCTCTCCAATCTGGGACCCCTCGGGGGATATCCGACTGCCTTTTGCAATCCAGGACTGCTGGCTCCTAACCGCTCGCCTGCCTACCCGCCTGATCACCCTTAAACCCTCTGCCTGCCTGCCTGATCGCCCTTAAACCCTCTGCCTGTCTGTTTGATCGCCCCAACCACCTCTGCCTGCCTGATT
>NW_005871244.1:2265238-2281169 GCF_000147115.1 Myotis lucifugus | reverse complement strand
CCAGGACCTGGGCCGGCTTCGCCTGGGGCCCAGCCACAGCACAGGGGACTGTGGGCGGGCAGCTTTACCCAGGCCACAGCCGCAGGCACCCGGGACCGAGGGATGGGCGACTTGTCCCTCTCCCGGGCCGCAGCCCCAGCTACTGGCGTCCAGGACCATGGGGCGTGCGACTTGACCCTTTCCCTGGCTGGGCCACACTTGCACCCAAGACCGCAGGACGTGCAGCTTGTCCCTCTCACAGGCTGCAGCCTGGCTGGTCCCCATTCCTCTCTTCCCAGTGTTGAGTGTCTGAGCCATTACAGCATGATGGTGTAAGGGTGTGACAACCATTTGCATATTAGCTCTTTATTATATAGGATACTTACTAGCCTGAATGTCTCTACCTTCTAAACTCTGAGGTCCTGTGGCTTAGAGACCCAGACTAACACAGAGCCCGGAATATGGTGACCCACAGGTACTCATAACGTGCATTATTATATAAAAGATTGTCATACCTTTTACTTGTCAAAAATACATCTCCATTATTTTATCAGGTGTTTGTGTACTCAAAAAATGTGAAAAAATGAGACGTCATAAGACCATGGTCTGTACTCAATTTTCTTTTTATTGGGAAGAATATTTTGTCAATAAATTGTGTTTCCATTTTTTTAAAAATCTTCCAGTGCCAATTATGCCTAATTCCTTAACTTCATGTAGTACTGTAAGATATTTCCTCAGGTGCTAAACTGGCCCTACAGCTGCATTTGATAATTCACTGAAGGCTTTTCAAATACAAATGATTTAAAGATATGGTAAGCTCTCAGTACCTATCCAGTTTAAGAACTGTTGAATAAATGCAAATATGTTAAATATTTTATTTTATGGGTAAAAAACATAGATAGCAATCAGGATTATATGGTAACAAATTCACACAGAGAAGATAAGACAAGGCCAAGACCTGAGTGATTTGACTGGTAAAGATGCAATGAGCTACTTGTAGAGTTAGACAGTTTATTACTTATATACACAGTACAATGAAGAATGAGCCAAAGGTGCCAGCTCCCCAGGTTCTTGTCCCACATATCCTAAAAGACAAAACAGAAACAAAAGGGTCTTTATAACTGAAACACAAGTTTGGGATACTCCATTACTGAGGAGCCAAATCTTGAATGTAGTTGAGTGCTTTTATATGCTACAGCTCTATTGCCGGGGGGGGGGGGGGGGGGGGGGGGGAGGCTCAGGACAGAAAGCCCCATCAGAAACTGGTAGGGTATGAGAAAATGTCTCATGACAACCTCCCAGGGGTGATAAGGAAGTGTATGGGAGATGGCTGTATAGCAGCTCCTTACAGGCTTCCATCTTCTCACATTCTGGGAGGTCACAAGACATTTAAACCAAAACAGCTTAACTGCAGTTCCAGCCTATATGGATACCTGCAAGGGTGCCAGGCCATCATAGAGGAGCCATTTCCCTACAACTCCACTTTCCTTTTACACACTCAGCTAGGAATTCTTTCTATAAACACAGGCCACAGGTTGTGGCCACTCTGAAGATACACAATGGGCCCCATCCAAAATTTGGTTCAGATGTTGAGACTGATGCCACTTACACACCAAGAGGATATTCAAAGATTTATTACTCACATAACAAGGCTTTATGGGGAGAGCAGGACAGGCTTCCAAAGCTGGTTTAAAAATTCCTGAGAGCAAGAAAAGGAAACTGGCTTGGATTTTTATTGTGGTTAAAGGGTGGGGCTAAAGTGAGGGTTCCAATGCACAGTCAGGGGCTTGCATGGTTTGAAAACTCCCTTTGGCACCAAAGGAGAGAGCACCCAGGGTTTTTATTAGCTTGCCCAGATGTAGAGCCAAAGGGGAAGAGTGAGCAGTGAGGCTTAAGAGCTGTCAGCAGTCAAACATCAAAAAGAAAATTGGAGACAGACTCTTTATTACAATTCATCCCTGGTGTTTGATGGCTAAAATGTACAATATTTCTTTAATTGAATTGGAACAGGTTTAATAAGCCATTAAGGTACACTGTGAGGTCTGTAGCCTGAAGTCTGTAAGAAAGGTGAAAGTTCCATCAAATGACTTGCCCAGTATTGTGTATTCTGAGAAGTTGATTGCCTTAGTCACAATGTCTGGAATTCTGAAGGGAATCAGAACTGTCTTGATGAAGCCTTATATTGTAGCTTGAGTATATGTAGAGGCATGTGTGACATTGGTGTTTATTTTCTTATTTGTGAGGCAAGAGCTTCCCAGAATCTACCCAAAAATGGACAATCTTGGATAAGGAATTTATGTTGCTGCCATTGGACAAACAAGATAACCAGCCCATTGGCAAGGGCCTAGGATCGAAAATTTGCAGAGGGCGCCAGGGTTAAATCGAGTGCTAAGATGACTGACTGCCTGGAGTTTGGACAATTGCGCCTTGGGTTCATTACTTTATCTGACACATACTGGTTAAGGGATGAAAAGCAGCAATAATCATGATTATGGCAATGTATTCATAAAGCATACAAACTCCCATTGCTACCCACTCAGTTGATCCCAGTAGGATCCCTAGGTAGCTGCGAGGTGACCTATTCCAGCCCTATGGCTTCTGGCAAGGGACTGAGGACAGGGAAAGCCATCCCCACCTGCAAATGTGATATTTCAGAGGACCCAGGTTTTGCTCTATGCCATAGCAAAGAGGTTTTGGTGACTGAGATGAGTTTACAGGGTGTTTCTTCCAAGGCCCAAGGCACAATTAGCTAAATATGGAGGATCACAAGTCCAGGGCCTGAGAGAGCCTCTATTTCCAGAAGACCCCAGTATGTAGCCAGCAATTGCCACTCTAATGACCTACAGGCATACCTTGTTTTATTGTGCTTCACTTGATTGCACTTCACAGATGTGTTTTTTACAAATTGAAAGCAAGACCCTTCACCAGCAAAAAGATTACAACTTGCTTTATTGCACTACTCACTTTATTGCAGTGGTCTGGAATCAAACCCATCTCTGAGGTATGCCTGTATAGCATGGGGCCTAGTAGGACAGTTTCTTGCATCAGAGGTCATGGGCAACTTATGGAGATCATGGATGGTCCTGAGACTCCAAGGGGAATGAAAGGAGATTGCTAAGCCTCTACAGTAAAGGAATTTCTGGGGGGACACTAGTAGAAGTGACACTAATAGAATTACAATTTGAAAAAAGTCTTAGAGCTTTTTGGGGGGCATTAAAGGTTGGTTTATTTGCAAGTAACAGCATAAATGGCTAAAGTAAAATTTGTAAGTGAAGAATATGTTGCCTCCAGAACTCAAAAGGGCCTAAAAAATGTTGGGCTTATTTTAATGTAGGTGCTGAGAGGGTCGGTAGCAGTTTCTTGACAGTATAAAGATAGACATCTCTAATTGCTAATTGGATGGAGTCAATAATTTCCATAATACTAGTTATGGGAACCTTAATGAGTTAGACCATAGCATGAAGGCTGAGGTAATCTATTGTGAAGTCCCATTCATTCCTTCCTGGTTGAAAAACAGACCAAATTAGGCTGTTAGATGAAGAAGCAGTCAGAATAATAATCGCTCCTTCTCTATGCAGGTCTTGTATAATGGATATAAATCATTGAAGACTCTGTTTTAATTTACATTTGGCTGTATTAACTAGATTAAAGGTGTGGAGGATATCCGTGTGGTCCCATTTCTTCAAGCCAGTTTGTACTTGCCAAATATTTAATTTTAATTTATTATTTACTGGGTCATAGAATCCATGCCCACTATTGGCTGTTTTAAGGCAATGGGTGCTATGACCATGGAGAATGTAGTCAAGGCAATAATTATGATAGTTAAGGTAAGGCATACCTATTTGTCCTCTATTTGATATTCAGTAATCACCCTTAGATCATAGGGGTTGTCATATTCACTATTCAGGATTCTCCAGAGAAAAAGACCCACAGGATGTTTATATATTTAGAAGTAGATTTAGAATTGGCTCACACATTATGCAGACTAGTAAATTCAAAATCTTCAGTGTGGGCTGACAGCCTAAAGATGAAGGAAAGCCAATGGTGCGGTTCCAATCTGAAGGCTGGCAGCCTGGAGACCCAGAAGACCTGATGGTACATTATGAAGTCCATAGATCATCTGCTGGAGAATTTTCTCTTGTTGGAGGGGGTGGGGGAAGAGTCAGTCTTTTTGTTCTATTTACACTTCAACTGATTGGATGTAAACCAATCACATCATGGATGGTATCTTCTTATACAAATTTCACTGATTGAAGTGTTCATCTCATCCAAAAACATCCTCCAAATTGACACATAAAATTAACCATCACAAGTCTACCCCTTCTCAACTTAGCATCCATACACATCTTAAATAAAACCTAATCACCAAATAAAAACAATAATAGGATCATCCTTCCACCTAACATGATACAACTATCCTTAGTACAGCCAAAAACACACTAACCCATTCCACAGAAGAGGATGCAAAGTCCTTAAATGATGTTTTCTCTTGTCCTTGATATCCCATAACTTAAATACTATGATATAAGGTTAACAGTATTTAAACATTATGATATAAAATGAATACATCTCATGTTCCATGATAAGGGGTTAGCAAAGGGAATAAAAGAATAGCTAGATAAAGATAGATATAGATATAGATATAGATATAGATATAGATATAGATATAGATATAGATATAGATGATATAAATATAGACATAAACATATTCATAACAGTAACTGATCACATGGTCACAGCTGGTATTCATAAATACCTTTCTTCCTCTATCTATTTCCCTTTGCCTTCAATAAACACCTCAACTGGTTGTAGTTCTTTACCTGTTGGAGTGACCTAACCTTCATTCCTGAAGGTTCTGAGCTATCAATAATCCTGCCTGAATTAGGTTGTTGTAGTTTCTATAGACTTTAATCAAAAGCATAGTAATACTAAAAGATGCTCTAAGGCAGGGGTGGGGAACGTCCAACCTGTGGGCAGTTGTATAAGGACGGGGAAATCATTTGGTCTGGCCCTGCCAAGGCATTAGGGGTGAGTTAATTAAATGTTTGACCAAATATAGCAGGCTAATTTTTAAGTTTATAATTTTGTATGGCCCAGGAATGATGTTATAAATATCCAAATGGCCCCTGGCAGAAAAAAGGTTCCCCACCCTACCCTAAAGGATCTCCTGTATTCCAGATATGATTTTTCTTCTCTCCTTTGTGAAATAGCAGTCCTGTTTCCCCTTGGTAGTCAGGATCAATTGCTCCAGCCAGCACAGTAACTCCCTTCTTTGCCTATTGATTCAGAGGAATAAGGAGTCCAAGATGGACAAGTTGCAGCCTTAACTTCCAGTTCAATGAAATTATTGTTGTGTCTCCTGGAGGAAGAATAAATCTTCCCTTTGGAACTAAGGCCTCTAGGCCAGCAGAGCATAAGGTTGCGGGAACAGTAAGCAAAACCACTAGCAGGTCAGTGCGAGTAATAGTGAGCAGTGCTGGTGCCATTTCCACCCATTGATGTATGAATCCATGAATCTTGGCAATGGGAGAAACAGCATCATATACTGGATGCTGACTCAGAGCATATATGGCCTCCTGGAGAATCTTGCCCAGCCCTGCAAGTTATTGCCACCTTGCTTGCACTGTAACTGAGTCTTCAAAGGGCCATTCCACAGTTCTATCAAGCCAACTGCTTTAAGATGGTAAACCAGTGAATTCCATGAGCAAGGGCCCATTGCTGCACTTATTTGCTGTAAAAATTATCAAAAGCAATGCTATATGGAATATCACGATGGTGGTAAGGCATTTTGTAAGTCCATGGATGGTGGTTTTAGAAAAAAACACTTCATGCAGAGAAAGCAAATCTATATCCATAGTAAGTGTCTAAACCAATAAGAATAAAACACTGCCCTCTTCCATGATGAAAGTTGTCCAATGGAATCAATGTGCCATGAAATAACTGACTGGTTACCCTGGGGAATGGTGTCATATCAGGAACTCATTGTTGGTTTTTGTTGCTGCCAGATTGGGCAGTCAGCAGTGGCCATAGCCCAGTTAGCCTTAGTAAATGTAACTCCATGTGGTGGAGTCCATACATAATCTCCATTCCTGCTACCATGTCTGTCTTTGTTCATAAGTCAATTGGATGATAATGGGGTGACAGGGATGGGGGGAAGGCTGACTGGTATCTACAGAAGTGGTCACCCTATCCACTTGATTATTAAAATTTTCCTTTGCTGATGTCACCCTTTGATGAGAATTCACACAAGACATAAATATCTTCACATTTTGCCCATTCAGAGAGGTCTATTCACATACCTCATCCCAAAACTTCCTACCAATTTTCCAATCATGTTTCTTCAAAGTCATTTGATGATTCAGCCAAATTATTGGCCCATGAATTGATAGATAATCACTTATCTAGCCATTTTTTTCTTTTAAGAAAGGTGAACAACCAGGTGCACTACTCAAAGCTCTGCCCACTGGGAGGATTTCCCTTTACCACTATCCTTCAGGGGCTATAGTGTTATAGTTGTCCACTTTCAGGTGCACCTGTATATCCTGCAGAAGCATTAGTAAACCAGGTCTGAGTCTTTTCTTTCTCTGTCAACTGATTGAAAGAACTCCCCATTAGTCCAGAAGTATAGTCTAGGAGAGAGAAGGCAGTGTAGTTGGAGTAAGAGCCATGGGCATTTGGGCCACAATTTATAAAACATGTTTTTATTTATTTGAGAGAGAGAAGAGAGAGGGAGAGAGAGACACCAATGAGAGAGAACCTTTGATCTTTCACCTCCTACATGCCCCCCACTGAGGATAGTGCCTGAAAACCAGGCATGCCTTAATCAGGAATCAAACCAGTGACCTCTCGGTGCATGGGGTGAAGCTCAATCAACTGAGCCACACCGGCCAAGGCTTTGGCCCATTTTTTCGTATAACTTACTTGTTCCCTCAATGCCTGCATATTCTGGATCATATATATACCATTTTTATTTCATGATGAAGCATTGCCCTACACACCCAACTTTATGGTGAGGTGGTTAGCTCAGTTTGCATGGTGACTTGGCGGCCCATGGTTAAGCATTCACACTTTCCTAAGGCTCAGTAGCAGGCCAATAACTGTTTCTCAGTTCTAAGGGCCTATGTAATGATTCATCTAAAAGTGCCTGACAAAGGCTCTACATACCATCCCTCCCTGTTACTAACAATTTAGGCACCTTGATCCTGCTAGATCATATGGCCCAAGTATAGCAAAAGAGCTTGCACTGCAGCCTTTTATTGCCAAATATATTGCAGAACCTTCTCTTGTTCTGGGCCCCACTGAAAAACAGCAGCTTTGGGGGTTATTCAGAAATGGGCCAGAGTAACACACTCAAATGAGGAATATTCTGCCTCCAAAATTCAAAGATGCCCCCTGGGCATTGTGCCTCTTTCTTGGTTAGAGGATGGGCCAGATGCAACATCTTATCCTTCGCCTTAGAAGGGATATTTCAACATGCCCAATATCACTGGACCCCTAAAAAGTTCACTGATGTAGAAGGCCCTTTAATTTTTGTCAGATTTATTTCTCAGGACTGGCTGTGTTCCCCAAAGCTCCCTTTGCCACTCAACTGTGTAGCTGGCAGTCTGGGGACATTAGCCAGGCTTCTTGCCTTTATGTTCTGGAATTACTCAGCCTTGATTTTGGGGTTCAGTCCTGAATTGTAGATAAATTATCATACCCTGTGTGATACTATATCCAGATGGATGTGCTGTATCCAGGTGTTCTCTTCTGGTACTGCAAATTTGATAAGTGTTTTGGTTAATTTTATGTGTCAACTTGACTGGTTCACAGGAAACCCGGATATTTGGCTAAATATTATCTCTGGGTGTATCAGTGAGGATATTTCTCAATGAGATTAACATTTGAATTGGTAGACTAAGTAAAACATATTACCTTCCCCAATGCGGGTGCACATCATCCACTCTGTTGAGGGTCAGAATAGACAAAAAAAAAGCAGAAGAAGGGGGAATTTGTCCTCTCTCTGCCTTACTGGTTGAGCTGGGACATCAGACTTCTACTGTCCTCAGACTGAGACTTGTGCCATCAACTCCCCCTGGTATTCAGACCTTCAGATATTTCCTGGGACTCCAGCTTACAGATGGAAGATCGTAGGATATCTTAGCCTCTATAATCACTTCATAATAAATGAATGAATAAATTAATTAATATCCTGTTGGTTCTGTTTCTCTGGAGAGCCCTAACTAATACAGATTTTTATGCAGAGTGGTCCTAGAGGAATAAATATTAAAAATGAATTTTCTGAATTGCTCTAGAGTTTCTGGAGTTAGCACTCTATACTTGTTAGATTTAAAGATGCTAATTACTATTTCTAGTAGTAAAGAGTACACTGATAGAACGTGGCATGATCTGGCAATACAGTTATGCAAAATATATGTATTATATATTCCTAATCAACCACTTATGAGAAGCAAGGAGCTGGGTGACTGTATTATATACTTTTGAATTTTTTTTAAATTAGTGAATATAATGAGGTAGGCTGGTTGCTCCTAATGCCACTGGATAAAGAGGTGAAGCAAAAGGGTAGGTTCATGGATTTGAATTCACAGCTCAAACACCATGTAAATTATCTGAAAGCTTCTAGGTCTGCTCTGAAGGAGACCCTTATCTCCTGCAGCTGCAGGGCTGAGATTGCTGAATATCAACCACAGAATCTCATCTAGTGTTTAGCTAAATTATAACACAAATAGAATTCCCAGCCTCTTGGGGTTCCCACTGTTAAAGTAGGGGCATTGAATAGGAAGGAATGGGATCGCCCTAGCCAGTTTGACTCTGTACCTGCGGACTGAAGGGTCCAGGGTTTGATTCCGGTCAAGGGTACATGACAGGCTTGCGGGCTGGATCCCCGGTCGGGGGCGAGTAGGAGGCAGCAGATCAATAATTCTCTTTCATCATTAATATTTCTATCTCTCTCACTCTCTCCCTTCCTCTCTGAAATCAATAAAAAAGTATTTTTTAAAAAAGAATGGGATCTTATAAATTAGGAGGGAAATATATGGGAAGACCTTGATAAAATTGGGACAGGAAGCCCCTAAATTCTGATGAGTCTGCTTTGCCAGTGAAAGCAGCTTCCCCATCTATAATGCAGGTGGGCTCTTTACCTTCAGTGGTAGCAACTTTCCCACTCCCAGTGTTCCTGGTCCTTCCACCCCAATCTCGGGATATTAATTCTGCATTGCCTAAGGCAGTGGTCGGCAAACTGCGGCTCGCGAGCCACATGCGGCTCTTTGGTCCCTTGAGTGTGGCTCTTCCACAAAATACCGACTTCTGCGCATGGGCCACGAAGTTTCTATCTCACTGTACATGCGTGCCCGCACGTGGTATTTTGTGGAAGAGCCACACTCAAGGGGCCAAAGAGCCGCATGTGGCTCTCGAGCCGCAGTTTGCCGACCACTGGCCTAAGGAAACTATAAAATGGCTTCACCCAAGGCAGTTCCCATGCAAGACTCTGATTATCCTCAAGACCTATCCCCACTACCCCTCTTCACTTCTAGACCTATAGCTAGAATCAAGTATCAGCAGGCCCCTAAAGGTGAGGTATAACATATGACCCATGAACAAGTGTGCTACACTCCAAAAGAATTGAACTGGAATTGCAGTCACTGCCTGGTTAAGCTTACAATGATCCACTATCATTCTCCAAGATTCATCTGTCTTCTGCAGAGGCCAAATAGGGAAGCTATATGGTTATACAGATATATGGATGTGGGTCACCAACAGGGGTTGTGGGTCTTGTGCAATTTGCTACCATATAATGTTTATCTCTACAGAGCCTGAGACTTGATCATCTAGTCATTCTACTGCCAGGCACCACCCTGCCTGTCTGTTGGCTTTTGCCCGTGAGTCAATGAACAGGTAATAGGGTGCATTTTGAGTGTTTTCAAGGCAAACACCATGGAAATACACTGTTGAACAGAGTTCCCTTTTCCATGTGCACTTGTGGTATCCAGTTTTATTTGAGACCGCACAGCAGCAGTGGTCCAGTACATCAAATTGGCCTTGAACTTAGCTGACCCATCTGCAAACAAAGTTAGGTATCCTCAGAATCCTTAAGTGTACTAGAGCCCCCAAGAAGCCCAAGCTGCTGGCACAGACCACATATGTCCATATATGTGAGACAGTCTCATCTGGAGGGTGACCAGTCACTTTTTTCATACAACTGTGAGATTCCCTAATGCTTAGCTTACTTTTTCCCTGAATACACCACATCTGCTTAATAATGGATGCTTTTGGGTAGTAGCCACTTTGTTGGTGTTCTCATTTCTGAGCCATCCCCTGGTAGGAATATCAGGGTGTAACAACACTGTTATTGCTTTGTTAGTCTCTCAAAGTCTATCAGCACCCAATAACAAGGCAGTAATAGTCACTCAAAAAGTGTATACCAGGTAGTCATCTGCTGTGCAAGACCTCAGGGAGCACTGCTGCCTGGTGACCTGGTATTTTTGTCTCAAACTTGAGTCTGCATAATTGTCAGTTACTGACACTTGTAGCTGAAAGGGCTCCGTAGAGCTGAATGGCCCAAGTGGAAGTTTGTAAGCTTGCTAGATAGTTTCTAGAGCTTGTTGTTCATCAGGGCTAAGTTCAAAGATGGCTACTTTTCGATGATCTTATGTAATGGGCTGGGCAGGGTCCTCATGTGAGGTATGATGTACCTCAAATACTGAGTAAGTCTATCTGATGTAGTGTCTCCTTGTTGTTTGCTGGAGTTTTTAAGGTCATCTGATTTTCTTTATCAGATCCAGGGATTGTTCTCTGGGCATCAGCCCACATGGTTACCAAAAACATTACTTGAGTTTCTGGGCACTGATTCTTGTTAGGATTAATCCTCCAGCTCTGGTTACTCACATATTGTATCATCTATCTAAAGCAGTCTGTATGTTGCCCTTAGCCCTTCCAATCAGAATAATGTCATCCATGTAATATTATTAGAACAACTCTGGTGAGGTTACAATCTTTTCTAGGTCTCAGCCTATACAATATGAAAAATTGTGGGAGAGTTTAGATCACCTTGTGACAGCACAGTAAATATATATTTTAATGTGACCCACATGGAGACAAACTGGCTTTCATCATATAGATCCAATAGAATACTGAAGAAGGCATCAGCAATATTCAACACTGCACATCAGAATCTGCACATCTGACTTAACTTGGAGTGGTGAACACACAATACAATGTACAGATGATATATTGCAGAATTTTACCCCTGAAACCTATATAATTTCACTAACCAATATCACCCCAATACATATAAATAAATAAATAAATAAATAAATAAATAAATAAATAAAATTCTAATCACATTTTTTTAAAAAATCATTCAGTCTGAACAATGGACTCATTCCATATTCACAGGTTCTGGGGGTAAGATGTGAACATCTGTGGAGAGGGCATCATTCAGCATATCATACTGGCCATGACCATGGGTGCTACCAAGCACCACAGGGGCTTGTGTGGTAGGGTCCAAAAGAGTTGAAAAGGTATGGCAACCTTGGTTGCCATTAAATCCCCAATACACCTTGACCAGTGCATAAGGCCTTCAGTTCCTCTTAGGGAAGAAGTGACCTCAGTCTTTGTCCTAATCCCTTTTGTTCTTAAAGGGAGCAAGGTCTGGGTAAGGCAATGTTGAAGGTGCTGTATCAACACTAATTTAAATAGCACAAACTTTGGCAAGGTCCTTTTGGTCATCCTCCTGTTTGTGCACAGTAAAGGCCAAAGCTGACCGGGGATCTCTGCCTGCTACAGTCAGGACTTTTAAGTTTTGTAGTCCTTTAGTGTTTCCTTCTTTGGTGCAATGAGTTGGATGTTTATGCTCCCCCAAAATTCATATGTTGAAATCCTAAACCTCCACTATGATGATATTTTGAGGTGGAGATTTTTGGGGGGTGATTAGGTCATAAGAATAGAGCCTTCATGAATGGGATTCGTACCCTTATAAAATAGACCCCAGAGAGTTCCCTGACCCTTCCACGATGTGAAAACATATCAACAAGATAGCCATCTATAAACCAGAAAATAGGCTCTTACCAGACTGAATATGCTAGCACTTTGACCTTGGACTTCCCAGCCTTCCAGAACTGCAAGAAATAAATGTCTGTTGTTTAAGCCACCCAGTCTATAGCATTTTGTTATAGCAGCCTGAACAGACTAAGACAACAGGCAAATTATCAATCTTATCTTTGGAACGCCCCCCCCCCCCTGCATAATAGCCAGGTCCTATGGTCTTGAACTTCAATTGTTGTTGTTTTTCCTCCTCATTAACACAAAGGAAAATTTCCTAATTCCTTCTCCAGGCTTCCATTCTGATAGTTTGTTGGACAGGATCTGGAGGCTATCTCTGGGGCACAAGAGAAGATTTTATCATCCCTGATAGGGTAGAAGTAGCAACTGAACAAACCAGTCAATCTGACCCTGTATGACTATCTCACCACCTGAATTCTCATGTTCTCCATTACAACTCAAGCTCAGGTTACAGTGCCCCTAAGGGAAGTCTTAGCTTTCCCTGCTCTCATCCATGTGTTTATCAGATGACAGAAACTCAACTCACACAGACCACTATTTTATTACGAATACCAGAGGCCCGGTGCACGAAATTCATGCATGGAGGGGGGTTCCCTCAGCCAAGCCTGCACCCACTTACAATCTGGGACCACTGGCTTCTAACCACTCACCTGCCTGGCTGCCTGATCACCCCTAAACTCTCTGCGTGCCTACCTGATCGCCCCAACTGCTCTGCCTGCCTGATCACCCCTAACTGCCTCTGCCTACCTACCTGATGCCCCTAACTGCCCTCCCCTGCCAGCCTGATCTCACCCCCAACTGCCCTCCTCTACTGGCCAATTTGGTTCTGATTGGTCAGTTTCTATGCCAGTCAGCGTCAAAAGCTCCGCCTCCTAGGCAGCCATTGGCTCCTTACATTCACCCAGATTTGGTTCTGATTGGTCAGGTTCTATGCCAGTCAGCGTCTCTGGACCTATCAACAGGGGCCTGATTAGAAAGGCGGGGCTGATCAGCAGCCCTGGTGGAGGCCTGGAGAGAAATGCAGGTGGGGTTGTTGGCCAGGGGGAGAGAAAGAGAGGTAAGTTCTGATCAACGGCTGCACAGAGGCTATGATCAGACCTGCTCTCTCTCTGCAGACTCTCTCTGGGCCTGATCTGCAGTCCTAGGCCATGTTGGCAAACTGCAGCTCGCGAGCACATGCAGCTCTTTGGCCCCTTGAGTGTGGCTCTTCCTAAGCCTTAGAGTACCCTAATTAAGTTATAACAATTACCTACCTATATAGTTTAAGTTAAAAAATTTGGCTCTCAAAAGAAATTTCAATCATGTACTGTTGATATTTGGCTCTGTTAACTAATGAGTTTGCCGACCACTGCCCTAGGCAGTCAGTGCTGGGTCAGGGCGCTTAGCAGCGCCCCCAGTCAGTGCTGGGTTGCCACGGCAACCCAGCACTGACTTCTGGTCTGGTAGAGCCTTACGACCCTGGCTCTTTATTACATAGAATACAGACCCACTGCAACAACCCTGATTGGTCTTTACATGTTGTTCTTCCATGCATATGTCATCAGCCGAAGTTCATGTGACCATGCTGGCTTGGAGCATGGGGTTGGTCTTTAGGTAACACAATGATTTCCATTCCTTTCTCATCCATTAATGAAAACTAGCCTGGCTCCCTCATCTGCTAGTCAGAGTGGCCAAGCCTCTGTAGTCTCATTGGGCTTTTGCTCAAACCTATGTCTAATTTCCCACATTCCTGGTCATTGTAACAGTGGAGCTTAACATATCTCTGAGTAAATGACTACTCTTGATTAATAGGGAGTAATTTATCTGTGATTGTGGCCACTCATCAGACAGTAATGGTTTTGCTTTCACAATGGCACAAAAGACTGAGCAACAACCATGGAATACTTTTTTAGCTTTATGGTGTCCCCTGCTCATATCTCTAACTACAACTACTGATGCAACTCATCAGGGTTTTCATGGATAATGGTCAAGTACTAGTTGTCCACCTTGTCACTGAATACTTCAGTAACTAAGTCTGCTACTGCCCACCAAGGTCTTGTTCCATACCTGGCTAGTCAACCTGAGGAATCTTACCCATCTTTTCTGTAAAAGGGCATTGTGACCTTATAGGATTGAGTCAATCTGTCATAAACAGGTGCAGCCAAAGTCTCCTGTAGTGCAACCTCTTTTACTGTGAGATATATGGCCAATTTTTGTAGGAGTTACAAATTTTCTATCAGGGCCCTAGCTGATTTGGTTCAGTTGATAGAGCATCAGCCTGGGGACTTAAGGGTCCCAGGTTCAATTCTGTTCAAAGGCACATGCATGGATTGTGGGCTCGATCCCCAGTAGGAGGCGTGCAGGAGGCAGGTGATCAATGATTCTCTCTCATCATTGATGTTTCAATCTCTCTCTCCCCTTCCTCTCTGAAATCAATAAAAAATATATTAAAAACAAACAGCAACAAAATTTTTTCTATCCCTGTTTTTAGTTTGTAAAAGAGCAATTTGTCTTTGACTTACACAGGGATTTAATGAAGCTGACATTATTTCAAGAAACTTTTCTTAGCAATCAGCACCTGAATTGTGTTGGGGCTTATCAGTCACTCCTGCTGGTGGGCAGCCAAGGCCACTGAGAATAAGACCTTAAATTTGCCAACCAAAACATCATTGTAGAGTAAAACATTGAATGCCAGAGGAATTTTTTACTACTTTATAAACATTCAAATTTCAAACATGTATCACATTTTAAACCAATTATACATTTTTACAACACAATCATTTTGAACCCCGTCACAAGTTACTTTAACTTTTTTTTAATCTGTCCCTGGAAAGTTTTCCCACAGTATAGTAGGTACTTTTTTTTATTTTTGCAGAAACACAGAACAGAGAGTTTTAACATAGGCTCTTCTAGATTTACAGGGCAGCTGGAAGCTCAAGGAATAGGGGAAGAGAGTGGCACAGAGGAAGCAACTTGCACTGTCAGCATGTCTTTACATTTAATTTTGGTTTTAAGTGGCCATTTACTGGACTTCAACAAATTCACTTTGAATAATAATAAAACATCAATTGAGCAACTGGTTTTGACCCTATTTCTAGCCACTTGACCTCCAAATGTTTATCAACAGGTAATAATACTACTGATCCCTGAGAGTCCTGTCCCCTGACCTGGCTCACACAGTCCATGAGAGAGGACCCTTACTCCTCTCTTCTTGCTCACTTCTTAGGCAAGGCTGCACTATTAGACATGGGGATTCTTATCTTCCCTAACATGGTCCAGGTAATCCCTTAGTGCAGTGGTTCTCAACCTTCTGGCCCTTTAAATACAGTTCCTCATGTTGTGACCCAACCATAAAATTATTTTCGTTGCTACTGCATAACTGTAATGTTGCTACTGTGATGAATCGTAATGTAAATATCTGATATGCAGGAGGGTCTTAAGCGACCCCTGTGAAAGGGTCGTTCGACCGCCAAAGGGGTCTCGACCCACAGGTTGAGAACTGCTGCCTTAGTGGGAGGACTCTACTTCCCATTTTGCCCACAACATAGGTGAAGGCATGTGCTACCAGATGCTAGGGAATCTATCTTCTGCCCTAACCTGGCCTGTGCAGTCCCACATTTTCTAAGAGGACATCATAAACTTACCAGACTCACATTAGGCACAGAATTTGTCAAACTCACTAATAAAAGCAAGGCAAGGACAAGGTCACAGTCTCACAGATATGACCAGAAATGATGCAATAAGCCATTTATAGATTGAGACAGTTTATTACTACACTAGAGGCCAAGTGCACGAAATTCAAGCACTGGGGGGTGGGGGTCCCTCAGCCCAGCCTGCCCCCTCTCACAGTCCGGGAGCCCTCAGGTGATGTACTAATGACGGCTTAGGCCCAGGGAGCAGGCCTAAGCTGTAG
>NW_005871244.1:2260693-2263881 GCF_000147115.1 Myotis lucifugus | reverse complement strand
CTACCATCAGCCATCCCACAAAGGCTTGGAGCAGTGCTGGGTGTGTCTTTTTGGTGTGTGTGTGTGTGTGTGTCCACTGTGGGCCACGGTGGGCTACCCCCAGCTGCACCACAGAGGCTCAGACCAGGCACCCGGTGTGTGTGTGTGTGTGTGTGTGTGTGTGTGTGTGTGTGTTCACTAGGGGGCATGCCCTCAGCTGCTCACCGGAGGCTTGGAGCAGGCGCCCCTCTGTGTTGATCTCTCAGGTTGGGTGGAGCCTGGCCCCTCCTCCTGAGCTGGTCATGGCTGTGATGGAGTCTTGACTTCATTTGCATATTACTTCTTTATAGATAGAGAGCTAGATAAAGAAAGATTAGCCAAAGGTGTCACCAACCTGTGATCTTTTTCTCACACATCATAAAAGATAACAGAGAAAAAAGGGGGCCAGGAGACTACAGCACAAGTTGTGAGGTACATTGTTGCTGAGGAGCCAAATCTAGGTAGCAGCTAAGTGACTTTATATTCAACAGCTCTGTTCTGAGGATCACAGGACAAAAAGCTTTCTATCTGCTTAGAACAAAGGACAAAATGAGAAACTGTGTCCTGACAGTCTCCTAGAAAAGATAGGACGGTGAGAAGGAGATGAACTTGTAACAGCTTTGTACAGACCTCACAATCTCTTCTGTCCCATGAGAACCACAAGATGTTCTTATAGGATTCAGATTAGCTGTAGTTCACACCTTTACCTATATGGATGCATGCAAGGGCATCAGGTTCATTATGACAGGGCCATTCCCTACAGATAAGAATCAAAGATATAAACCCAGTGATTCATCGAATTACTAAGTATAGTTAGAGTTTTTCATTAATAATGTGACATATATCCTCATTTTCCTCCTTCTTCTTTGGCCACTCATTCAGTTTATTTCACTATCTCCTCTTTCTCTTTTTTCTTCCCTGCTACCACTTTATACAGAGTTCAAATTCAACACCTATAGTGCTTTGTTGTGCTTTTCTTTTCATGTTGGCCCTCTTAATAGGTTGTTAGCCCTATCTCAGCTAGCCTGGGTTCATCCTACAGTCTCTCTTCAGAGGCTCTGCAGGAAGACAAGGCAATGTGGTGCTGGGGGTGGAGTAGCTAACAAGTGGAGGCTGAGAACTCACTTAGATTGGTTACTCACTATGCAGTTCCAACCAATCACTGGGAGTTTATTGATAAGAACCATCTGGCTGTGGTGTGATTGTGAACCCTATGTGTTTAAAAGCCCATCTGCTACCTGCTGGGAACTGAAGCTGGACAAGCTGCTGGGAAAGAGGGATGACCTCCCTGGTGTTTGGAGAGAAAGAGAAATGATGAGCAGCTTTAACCCAGTGAGGAATTCCAGGGAAAGCACAGAACTGTTTCAAGGTGGCTTTAGAGGGTTTGGCACAGGTTGGGCAATGCCCCTGTTTTGCCCCGACTCCAAAAAGGGATCAGCATTGCTTTATGTGTTAGCTGACTTTTTACTGCACACAAAACAATGCCACACACTTAAAACCTGTACATGAAATGTTTATCCATGCACCACTAAAGTCAGCATGGACACTGACAGTGGCCTGTGTGCCTGCCATGCATTTGGCACCTCTTACTTGAAGGGATGCGCAAGCACTTGGCATTTGGGACTGGCCTGAAATCCCAACTCTTCCACCTACTGCTGTCTGGCTTTGTAAAACCTGTAGAAAGCCACACTCCGCTTCCCTGCGAGGACTCAGTGAGGTTGCGCGTGCAATCTCCCAGTACTGTGATTGAGCCCCAGCGACAGGGCAGTAATATTGCCTTTATTAGATCAGGACTTTGAGAAACAGAACCAGTGGCCATGACTGTACTCAGATCTGGGAAGGAGACACTTTCATGCACACTCGCTCAGGTGCCCTTTTCTGGCCACGAAAAGGGAGAGACAGTGCAGTGCAGTGATGGGGTAGAAGGAGAAATAGGCCCAAAGTCTGCAGACTCATGAGACAACATCCACCGTTTCTCCTCTGTCCTCCCAGGCAGGCTCCTGTCTTCTTCCATCCAAGCTGCTAACACGGGAATCACCTGAGTTGGAAGCTCACTAGACCTCACCTACGCTGGCTCCAGTTCTACTCCATGTCCTACCTACCGAGTGCCCAGCAGTGTTCTCCGTGCTAGCATAGAGCAGTGAACAAAATGCAACCTCTAGGCCCCTATCACGCCCATCTGGTGGATGGAAGAGAAAAACATCGGCTTACAACACAGTGTGGCCAGGGAAAGGGCAGAGTTGCAATGTGGCAGCACAGAGAAGAGGCCCCCATTCTAGGATCTGCTCATAACTTCTCTGGGCCTCAGTTCCAGGGTCCTCATCTCTAAAATGGTTACATTAATCATACTCATCTCCTAATCTCGTCCTCTCTCCAGGATGAGATGCAAAGGGACCTAAAGAGACCAGCTATACTCCAGGAAAAACCATGAACTCTGTGTGCTGTGTTAGTCACACATCACAGGAGGGAAAGTATTCCAGGATCCCTGGGAATCTAGTCTGCCCTGCAGCCGTGAGTAAGGAGGTGGGGCTTGGGGGCAGGATGGGTGCCATGTCCATCCTTTCTTCTATGTCTTCACATCTGCAGGAGGGGTTTCTTTGTTTATTAGGTGTTCTGTACTCTGAGGACTTAGAAATGGACGTGATAAAGGCCCAGTGCATGAAATTCGTGCACTGGGAGGGGGGATGTCCCTCAGCCCAGCCTGCACCCTCTCCAATCTGGGACCCCTCGTGGGACATCCCTCTCACAATCCAGGGCTGCTGGCACCCAACCACTCGCCTGCCTGCCTGCCTGATGACCCCTAATCACTTCTGCCTGCCAGCCTGATCACCCCTAACCACTCCCCTGCCAGCCTGATCGATGCCTAACTACTCCCCTGCCAGCCAGATCGCCCCCAACTGCCCTCCCCTGCTGCCCCAATTGCCCCCAATTGCCCTCCCCTGCTGGCCTGGTTGCCCCTAACTGCCCTCCCCTGCCTGCCTGGTCCCCCCAACTGCCCTCCCCTGCTGGCCTGGTCTCCCCTAACTGCCTTCCCTTGCTGGCCTGATCGCCCACAACTGCCCTCCCCTGCCGGCCATCTTGTGGCTGTGGGCACCGCCATCTTTAAGGGCATGGCAGTCAATTAGCATATTCCCTCCTGATTGGCTCTGGGTACCGCCATCTTTGAGGGC
>NW_005871244.1:2258109-2258899 GCF_000147115.1 Myotis lucifugus | reverse complement strand
CAGTTATTGCAATCAACCAGGATTTCTAAAACAGAGAAGCTTTAGATGGTGGGGATGCCTGGCTCTTTATCAAGTCCTCTGGCTGGGCCCGTGTTTATTGGAAATAGCCATCTTTGAAATGGATGCCTCTTGGACATGAAATCCCAGGGCAATGAAAGCCCAAGTCAGGCCCTTGCCTTACCAAGCAGGAAAAAAATGTCAGTGCTTACACTAGAGTTACCTGGTGAGTTTGAAGGAACTGATATGTATTAGACAATTACACTGATACTGGGGTTGACATTCTTGATTCTGTCAATGTAATCCTGAATGCCATGCATGCCTTTCAGGAAAAGGGGCTTTAGGGACAGAGAAAAGTCCATTTAACCACAGCAGGGAGGATAAGTGGGCAGGATCTGCAAAGGCTTCTCTCAGAGGAAGTGATCATGAAGTAGAAACTAGGCTCCCCCATCTACACAGGAGGAGACTGAGGGACAGAGAGGTTGTGTAAGTTGCTCAAGGTCACACAGCAAGGCAGAGATGGGCCCATTTGTCACCCCCAAGTTTGTTAGGATCCAGGGCAAATGCACTGTGCATTACTCAGAGCTCACTGCTATGTCAATATCACCTGTTTTTATTCCCACCTACCAGTTACACTTTCTGGAGCACTGCTTCCTGAATTAGCTTTTAAAGAAACTCTACTACATACTTTATAAGGATAAGCAACACAGTTTGGGAGGGGGAGGGGAAAATGAAAAGAATTTATGAATATTACCTTATATTCCCTCAAATAAACTCCATTTGATTTTATAAA
>NW_005871244.1:2253111-2254253 GCF_000147115.1 Myotis lucifugus | reverse complement strand
ACCAGAACCTCGCACAGATTCACGGCGGCAGTGGCGGCGGCGAACAGGACCTGGTGCTGAACCAGGGCTAGGACTAGTTGTAAGAGACTTGGATGCTTCCTTAAGAACAGCAGAACGTGGCCCTGGGGCTGCAGGACGGCGGGGTGCAGGGCCTACTGCAGCTGTGCGGGCCCTGGGCAGCAGGGCCTGGCTTGGGTGCCTGGCTGCGGTGACTGGCAGCAGGGCCTGGCTTGGGTGCCTGGCTGCGGTGACGGGCAGCAGGGCCTGGCTTGGGTGCCTGGCTCCGGCGGCTGGGTGCAGGTCCGGGCCCAGATACCGAGGCAGATGTAGAGGCAGACGGACGCTGGCGGCGGCGGGGTGCAGGGCCTGGTGCGGCTGTGCGGCGACCAGAACCTCGCACAGATTCACGGCGGCAGTGGCGGCGGCGAACAGGACCTGGTGCTGAACCAGGGCTACAACTAGCGGTACCCGATGCTTCATTAAGGACACCAAAACGTGGTGCCGCGGCTGCAGGACCTGCAGCAGATGCACGCTGGCGGCTGCGGGGTGCAGGGCCTGCCGCAGATGCAGATGCAGAGGCAGATGCATGCCGCCTGCGGCGGGGTGCAGGGCCTGGTGCGGCTGTGCGGCCCCGTGCAGCAGGGCCTGGCTCCGGTGCATGGCGGCGGTTGGCAGCAGTGCCTCGCAGGGTGGGGCGGCTTCGCAGGGCAGGGCCTGGGGCCGCTGGCAGGGCCTGGCTTCGCAGGACAGGGCCTGGCTGAGAAGCGGGACTGCCCGGAGAAGCCCGAGGGTTTCGGCGGCGGCTGCTGGGCGGATCCCTTGGAGGGGAGGGCGCCAAAGGCACGGACCTCGGAGGCGCGGGAGCCCCTGCAAAGAGACAGCGCCCTGGAAGCTTCCGGGGCTGGGCGGCCTCCCTCGGCTGCCACCCTTCTGCCCACGGCCGGAGCTGGCCCGGGTGCGGCCCGGACGCCCGCAGGCCTGGCCGCGCCCCTCAGGGCTGCCCTGTGGCGGCCGCGCTGCCGCGGTTCCGTCTGGAGACCCAGGTGAGCCTCGGGCCGAACACAGTTCGTTTCTGAGTGGGGACTCGGGCCCCTGGCGCTCAGGACGCCGCTTCTGCTCACAGGCTGGAGGGCAGCCCCGGG
>NW_005871244.1:2248444-2252638 GCF_000147115.1 Myotis lucifugus | reverse complement strand
CCGCCAGTCAGCGGCCCCTCCCCCTCCCGCTTCCCCCTCCGCCCTGGTCCCGGCTCAGGACCGTGAATGCCCCGCCGTCCCTGAACCCCAGTGGGTGTGTTTCGAGGTGGGGGCCGGGCGGAGAGGGGGCCGCGTAAACAATTCAAGGCGCCCCAAGTCAGCTTACCTTCTGGGCACCACCCTGGTGGCTCAACCTCAGGCGGCGGCGGCGGCGGCTGGAGAGAAACACCACCCTGGCCGACAGCAGACGCCCGGCCAGCGGTGCCCTGCAAGCTGGTCCGCACACCCGGTCCTGCCGACCCACAGGGCCGGTCCCCGCCCTCCCGGTCCTCGGGGTGACCCCACACGGGGTCTGCGTGCAGCGCAGTCTGGGGCGACTAGAGCGCTGGGGCCCACACTGCCTTGGCTGCGGAGGTCCCGCACCGCTGCCGGCACCGGGGCGGGCGGGGTGCGGTCGGCTGGGCTTTCCAGGAAGATGCCTCCCCTGCCTTCGGTCCCGAATTGCCCGCCATTCCGGTGATGCCGTCCTGCAATGGGCATCGTCATTTGTCCGGGCTGCGTAGTAATCCGCTGGTGAGCGCTCCTCCACGGATTTGGCCTCCTCTCTTATTCCTGTTCACAGAAACATGCCCCCACCACGCTGTCCATGTGATAGATAGGCTTCAGGTTCAGTGTAGGCAGCCGGCTTTAATCATTAGTCCCAGCGGCCGCCGGTTCAGGCCCCAAGCAGAAGAGCAAGTGTAAGAGAGCCGGCACCTCCATCCTCACCCGCCCCTGAGCAAGACCTGGGACGCTACCTACATGCTGGTGGAAGAGCCATTCACACATAGCTCACAGCCTGTGTTATTTTATGGCATGGACGGACTTCTCCGTAGAGACTGTCTGGGTACCTGCTTCTGGAGTCCAGAAAACACCCTTGCCATATCAGTCAATAAATTTCCACGAGGCCATTTTTAAGTAGAAAACACTCCCTTTACAGAAAAAGCTTACATTTGCTAACGTCCAATATTCACATCACTTCCACTTTTCACTCTTCTAACACATCACTATGAGGCACATCCTTCTTAATAAAAATGGTTCATATCCTCAATCGTGTCCTTGTTATGAATAAATTCCCAGAAAAGGAAATTCTTGATACAGGCCATGCACTCTTGAAGTCCTTTCATCAGAATATTAGCAAGATGTTCTCCCGGAAGTCACTGTCAGAGCGATTGTTCCCGAATGCAATGGCATGCTTACCGGACCAGATGAGCAACGGGAGTGCAACACAATGCAGGATAGACTGGGATGGTATTGGGAGCGTTGAATAATAAGCAACGGGGATGGATTTGGAATGAAATGCAGAAAGCGAGCATTCGGACTCTGCCTGCAGTGGACACAGGAATGAAAGTGGGCATGGAATATGGCTTTGAACCGGATGTGGAATGGAAAATTGAGTGGGATGGAAATGGAATGGAATAATGGGATTGAAAGGGAAGTGCAAATAAATATCCACTGGCAGGTGGAGTAAAAATTTATGTGCTGTTATGAGAAAAGGAATGGAATGTGCAGTGAAGTAAACATATTAAAGAAATAGGAGAAAATCAAAATTAAGTAGGAAGGAATCAAAGAAAGGAACAAAATATGCAATATCATGAAATCAATGGACTATGAAATTTGCACTATAGATAAAAGTACTTTAATGGAAAAGAAAAGAAAGGAATGAAATATAGAATACAAGCTTATGAAGATGGAATAGACAAAAAATAAAGATGAAATGGACTGGAATATAGAAAACAAAATACTGGTGAAATAGTGGAAATACTTGAATGAAGAATGAATGAATGGAATGGGTTCTGGCCATCTACCACGTAGTGTCATAGAACATTGACCATTGGGACATGCTCAGGCACTCCGGAGAGCTGGAATTCAGATAGGGCAGAGTGGGAATGGCTTGTGTCTGCTTAACAATGTCCTTGTCTGAGGCCTCAGACACTGGATTAGTAGTTAAAATCCTATTTTATATGGACTTGTCTGTTCTTGGATCTTCATTATCCACATATAATTTAGAAGCAGTTTGCCAATTTCAAAGAAATTAAACTGCTGGAAATTTGATTGGGATTGCATTCAATCCAAAGATCATTTCCACAAGAATTCTCTGATCAATTCACTTATGTAATATTGTCTTCTACTACATAAACATGATATATCTCTGACTTATGTAGGTCTTCTTTTTATTAAAATTATTATTTGTTAAGATTTTTATTAATTTTTAGAGAGAGGGGCAGGGAGTGGGAGACAGAAAAGCATCAGTGTGAGAGTCTAACAGTGATTGGCTGCCTCTGGAGGAAGGAACGTATTTTACAAAGTCTAGGAAAGGCATGGGATTTCTAATGTGGCAAAATGCTTCAAAGAATTGCACTTTGCAGTCAGGTGGAAAGTTGAAGAAAGATGAGCATGGATATATGTGTGAGGATATTTCCAAGCAAAGTCTTTAAGGTATGGCCTAATTTCTTCTTGCTACTTAGAGTAAAATGTGAGAAGAGAAATATAAACTGAGGGAAAAGTGTTAAACAAAAGAAACCAGAATTGGATGTTTTGGGAAATTCTCAAAGTAGCTAGGTAACCAAAAAATATAAAAATCTAAAATTAAGAGCTTGCTTCTGAAAGTGTGGTAGAGAGAAAAAGCCAATGGTGTGGCTGTATGAATAGTTGGTAAAAGCTCAAGAAGCCAAATCCATTCATTCATTCTTCATTCAAAGACACCTCCTATTTCATCAGTATTTTTGTTTTCCATATCCCAGTCCATCTCATCTTTATTCATTGTCTATTCCATCCTCATCACAATGTATTCTATATTTCATTCCAAATTTCATTCCATTCATTTCTACTCCTTTACAGTGCTTTTGTCCATAGTGTAAATTTCAAAGTCCATTGATTTCATGACATTGCATATTCTGATCCTTTCTGATTCCTTCCTACTTAATTTAGATTTTCCCCCCATTTTCTTTACTATTTTACTTCACTGCACATGCCATTGCATTCCATTCCTTTTCTCATAACAGCACATAAATTTTTACTCCACCTGCCAGTGGATATTTATTTGCACTCGCCTTTCAATCCCATTATTCCATTCCATTTCCATCCCACTCAATTTTCCATTCCACATCCGGTTCAAAGCCATATTCCATGCCCACTTTCATTCCTGTGTCCACTGCAGGCAGAGTCCGTATGCTCGCTTTCTGCATTTCATTCCAAATCCATCCCCGTTGCTTATTATTCAACGCTCCCAATACCATCCCAGTCTATCCTGCATTGTGTTGCACTCCCGTTGCTCATCTGGTCCGGTAAGCATGCCATTGCATTCGGGAACAATCGCTCTGACAGTGACTTCCGGGAGAACATCTTGCTAATATTCTGATGAAAGGACTTCAAGAGTGCATGGCCTG
This sequence comes from Myotis lucifugus, assembly GCF_000147115.1. NCBI lineage: Eukaryota > Metazoa > Chordata > Mammalia > Chiroptera > Vespertilionidae > Myotis > Myotis lucifugus. The sequence continues at coordinate 2,249,210 of NW_005871244.1, read as the reverse complement.
TATCAAGAATTTCCTTTTCTGGGAATTTATTCATAACAAGGACACGATTGAGGATATGAACCATTTTTATTAAGAAGGATGTGCCTCACAGTGATGTGTTAGAAGAGTGAAAAGTGGAAGCGATGTGAATATTGGAGGTTAGCAAATGTAAGCTTCTTCTGTAAAGGGGAGTGTTTTCTACTTAAAAATGGCCTCGTGGAAATTTATTGACTGATATGGCAAGGGTGTTTTCTGGACTCCAGAAGCAGGTACCCAGACAGTCTCTACGGAGAAGTCCGTCCATGCCATAAAATAACACAGGCTGTGAGCTATGTGTGAATGGCTCTTCCACCAGCATGTAGGTAGCGTCCCAGGTCTTGCTCAGGGGCGGGTGAGGATGGAGGTGCCGGCTCTCTTACACTTGCTCTTCTGCTTGGGGCCTGAACCGGCGGCCGCTGGGACTAATGATTAAAGCCGGCTGCCTACACTGAACCTGAAGCCTATCTATCACATGGACAGCGTCGTGGGGGCATGTTTCTGTGAACAGGAATAAGAGAGGAGGCCAAATCCGTGGAGGAGCGCTCACCAGCGGATTACTACGCAGCCCGGACAAATGACGATGCCCATTGCAGGACGGCATCACCGGAATGGCGGGCAATTCGGGACCGAAGGCAGGGGAGGCATCTTCCTGGAAAGCCCAGCGGACCGCACCCCGCCTGCCCCGGTGCCGGCAGCGGCGCGGGACCTCCGCATCCAAGGCCGTGTGGGCCCCAGCGCTCTTGTCGCC
>NW_005871244.1:2234185-2247995 GCF_000147115.1 Myotis lucifugus | reverse complement strand
TTGTTTAAGCGGGCCTTTCTCTCACGAGCCAACAATTGGAAATACACCTCTGGGTTTCAAGGGAATGAGGGGACTTCTGGTCCTAAACCAGGCCCAAGGGGGAGGGGGAGGGGCCCCTGCCATCCGGACGGGAGGGGCGGGGGGGGGGGGGCGGGTCTGGCAGGGAAGCACCTTGAATTTGATTTTGGCGCCAGCCCGTTGCCGCTCTCTGAGAAGCGGATAGTCACGTGGCTGCGACTGACCAATCAGAAGCGAGGACTCCCAGGACACGCCCACTTTCAGCTCCAGCTCTCGGCAGGGAGTGTCGGCTCTCGGAGAGTAAGTACTCCGGCTCTGACTGGACTCGGTCTCTGAGCGAGAACTCGGTCTCTGACGGCGGAGAACTTGGGCTCTGACGGAGAACTCGGTCTCTGACAGGAGAACTTGGGCTCTGACGGCCGAGAACTTGGTCTCTGAGGGAGGAGAACTCGGGCTCTGAGCGACAACTCGGTGTCTGACGGAGAACTTGTCGTCATGGCCACCCAGTCGTGCTTGGAGAAGGAGCAGAAGGAACAGGAAGGTAAGGTGCCCTCAGGGCCGAAGAACAAAGTGACCGAAGGAGACCGGTCCCTGGAGACCAGGGGAATCCCGGCGCCTCGGGGCCCTTGGTCTGGAGCGACCGGCCTCCGTGGGGGAGGGGGGCGCCTGGCGTGGCGGCACCGCAGGTGCCTCCTCCTGTGCCCGGGGGTCAGAGGCGCCATCTCCATAGCCGGGGCACCCGGGGCTGCCCTCCAGGCCTGTGGGCAGAAGCGGGCGTCCTGAGCGCCAGGGGCCCGAGTCCCCACTCAGAACCGAGCTGTGTGCGGGCCGAGGCTCACCTGGGTCTCCAGACCGAACCGCGGGCAGCGCGGCCGCCACAGGGCAGGCCCTGAGGGGCGCCGGCCAGGCCTGCGGGCGTCCGGGCCGCACCCCGGGCCCAGCTCCGGGCCGTGGGCAGAAGGGTGGCAGCCGAGGGAGGCCGCCCAGCCCCGGAAGCTTCCAGGGCGCTGTCTCTTTGCAGGGGCTCCCGCGCCTCCGAGGTCCGTGCCTTTGGCGCCCTCCCCTCCAAGGGATCCGCCCAGCAGCCGCCGCCGAAACCCTCGGGCTTCTCCGGGCAGTCCCGCTTCTCAGCCAGGCCCTGTCCTGCGAAGCCAGGCCCTGCCAGCGGCCCCAGGCCCCCCTCCATCGGAAGCCGCCCCACCCTGCGACGCACTGCTGCCAACCGCCGCCATGCACCGGAGCCAGGCCCTGCTGCACGGGGCCGCACAGCCGCACCAGGCCCTGCACCCCGCCGCAGGCGGCATGCATCTGCCTCTGCATCTGCATCTGCGGCAGGCCCTGCACCCCGCAGCCGCCAGCGTGCATCTGCTGCAGGTCCTGCAGCCGCGGCACCACGTTTTGGTGTCCTTAATGAAGCATCGGGTACCGCTAGTTGTAGCCCTGGTTCAGCACCAGGTCCTGTTCGCCGCCGCCACTGCCGCCGTGAAATCTGTGCGAGGTTCTGGTCGCCGCCACAGTGCTTCCAGGCCACGCCAAGCTCCTCGAGGCTCTGCTGCTCTGCCAGGCACCCACACCAGGCGGCCAGGCCCTGCCCCTCCAAGGCCCCTCATCCAGGCGGAGCCTAGCCCTCCGTGGCCAGGCCCGCCCAAGAAGCTCTGCCCGCCCAAGCAGCAGCAGCAGCAGCACTCCTGGCTTTGTCCCCAGGGGCCGCCCCACCCAGAAAAGATCAACAGCTACCAGCAGCCCCTCGCTCCCTGGGCCTGCTGGGCAGAGGCCTGGGTCCCCTGGGCAGAGCAGCTCAAGCTCCTCAAGCCCTCCATCCAGGCCACCTGGGCGAGCACTGCGTATGCGTGCCTCTTCACCCTCACCTCCTGGTAGGCTCCTACCTTGCCAGGGGCTGTTTCGTCAGAGAAGTTCCTCCTCGTCTTCCACCTCCTCTTCCTCCTCCTCTCCCTCCGCCCCCGCCCCCGCCCCCGCCCCCTCCCCCTCTTCTCTTGGGTTTCCTGGCCAGGGCCCCTCCTCTTCCCCAACTGATTTTTCTGGCCACAGCTCCCCTTCCTCTTCCCCGAACTTTCCTGGCCTGTACTCCATCTCCACTCCTAGCCCTGATAGCTTGAGAAGCGCCTTCCTAGAATTGGATCCTGTGAGCCCCACCTATCCAGGAGAGCAGGCTGAAAGAGAGGGCAGCCCTCCCCGCCCTACCACTCCTGATCTGTGACCCTCCATGGGCATCCTCATAAGACCCAGGAGGAATCCACAGCCACCCACTGTGGGGGATGGGCTGCTGCTCCGGGGTGTCCTGTGAGGTTTCCAAGAGTTCTGTGAGCCAGCAACCAAGTCATGAGTTTGAAAGCCCCCTCTTCCCAGGATGCCCCCACCTAGCACTTAACCTGCTGTTGGCCCTTGGTTCCAGGCCCTCTTCTCCCTCCAAAGGGTCTGCCTTTGCCCCTGAGTTGAGATCCCCCCTTTCCTCATTTGCCTTTTATACCATGAATCTTTGAAGAATAAAATGTTGGCTTTATTCTTTTAATAAAGGTTTTCTATTGACGTTAAAGGGTCTGTGGTTTGTCCCTATGCACTTACATTTTGGCATCTGGGGGATAACCTGTCCTGTGAATTTGTTGTCAATGATGTACACATATGTTTGGTTTTTGCTATTTAATTGTTCTCTTTTTATAATAGTGTTTGGTCAATTGAAAACCTGTGCAGCCGCCATCTCCCCAGAATCTCCATCACCCAGCATCCTTGCTCCTTGGCTTTGTGCTACCTCTGCTTAGGCGCTTCCCCAATGTCTGATGATAAACAGTGTCTATAGTCAGCCTCTTGGTAGTTCTCAAAAGGACACAAAGGGATTCATCACCTGCACTAACAGGCTAAGATGCAGACAAGGTTAACTTTGGGAAAGAGATCAATAACCTTTTGTGGCATCCAATAAAAGTGTGGGAACTAAAGGAAATATTTCTGAGAACAAATATTTTAAAAGTCAGTACACACCTATCCTTGGATAATCCCACACAGGCCCAGAGACTACAGCAAGAAAGCAGATCTTTTCTTATAGCAGCAAGTCTCCCAACTCAGTGCAGAGGACCTATATTTAGTCCCAGTTTACAGATGTGGAAGTAGAGGCTCAGAGCACCTTTGTGACTTGAGATCTCCTTGCTGGTAGGGCTTGGCTCTGGAGTCAGAATTCCAGTTTTCCTATTGACTCGCAGTGTGTTCCCAGGCAAGTCAATGAATCTGGGATCCTAGGTGTCCTCACTTGTCAATTTGGCACAGTACGAGTCCATGCCTCCTGGATTGCGGTCAGGATTAAAATGGATGGTAGGTGTTAAGCTGAAAAAATTGTGCTGATTCAGTGCTACACCTCAAGGATTAAAATAAGGTAGCCAGTAAATGGGCTGGCTCATTGGAAGGGAAATGGAGGAAAATAATGTCCTACTCATAATTTATTTTCATTTTTCCAAACTGTGTAGCTTATCCTTATAAAGTATATAGTAGAGTTTCTTTAAAAGCTAATTCAGGAAGCAGTGCTCCAGAAAGTGTAACTGGTAGGTGAGAATAAAAACAGGTGATGTCGACATAGCAGTGAGCTCTGAGTAATGCACAGTGCATTTGCCCCGGATCCTGACAAACCTGGGCTTGACAACTGGGCCCATCTCTGCCTTGCTGTGTGACCTTGAGCAACTTACACAACCTCTCTGTCCCTCAGTCTCGTCCGTGTAGATGGGGGAGCCTAGTGTCTACTTCCTCTGAGAGGAGCCTTTGCAGATCCTGCCCACTTATCCTCCCGGCTGTGGTTAAATGGACTTTGCTCTGTCCCTAAAGCCCCTTTTCCTGAAAGGCATGCATGGCATTCAGGATTACATTGACAGAATCAAGAATGTCAACCCCAGTATCAGTGTAATTGTCTAATACATATCAGTTCCTTCAAACTCACCAGGTAACTCTAGTGTAAGCACCGACATTTTTTTCCTGCTTGGTAAGGCAAGGGCCTGACTTGGGCTTTCATTGCCCTGGGATTTCATGTCCAAGAGGCATCCATTTCAAAGATGGCTATTTCCAATAAACACGGGCCCAGCCAGAGGACTTGATAAAGAGCCAGGCATCCCCACCATCTAAAGCTTCTCTGTTTTAGAAATCCTGGTTGATTGCAATAACTGATCATTTGGGCTAATTTTTACTCTCTGCTTACTCTTTAAATTATGCTCTAATGTTTTCAGTTCACAGGCGAAGAGTGGGTTAGTGAAACCTGTGCCCCTCACCTTCAATCCCAATGAAAACAACAAGGCCCACCTACTTCTCTCCTCTCTCTCTCTCTCTCTCCTATCTCTCTCTCTCTATCTCTCTCTATATATATCTATGAGACCCCAGGTGTGCTGTGTCATTCCCAGATCTTTTTAGTAATAAACCTGGATCTTCTCAGTTTCCTGATGGTTTTTGCTGACGACATCTTGCAATCACAAAAACCACTAGGGCCAGTCCAACCACAACATTGATGACTAATAAGCTGGGCTTGGCAAGGAACATACACGAAATGCCCTGGTCTCCAAGCACTGACTAGTGGTTCCAGAGCACTTCCAGGAACATCTGCATGAATAGCTAGAGAAATGGGTCATAGGGCCTTGAAACAAGGCGTGGGGGTGAGGGACAAATGGAGGAGGAGGGTGGGATGGTAAGTGGGGAGGGTCATGATTTTTCTGTTAGTGCACATGTGAGAATATATATCTGTTGTTTACTGTACACATTTTATTGCATATTGTATGCACACTCAAGTATATACATGTACAAACACAAATAGATATTTTGGCATATAAATGAGATAGATTTAATGACTTTTAGTAAATCATTGTTAAACAGGTGAATGCATGGACATAACAGCAGGCACAGTTGCTGCTCAAGAATTTTCCCCTCAAAAATTGGTAAGTTGTTTCCCCACTCCTTTTTATTAAAATGGTAAATATGTTTCTCTGAATTTCTTACCACTGAAAAGGCACAACTATATTTTAATTTCTATACTTTTTGTAAAAGTCTGCATTTTATAAAAAGCCAATAGTAGTTCTACCTCTGTGCCTGGCATAGAGTGGGTATCCTTGGTTTATACATACATAGATATATATTGAATAGTGGCTTGCCAGATATTGTACTCAGCACTCAGGGTTCATAGTAAATTGGTGAGGGTTCTTATTTTCAAAATACATACAGAGAACAACAAAGAAATACAATATATGATCTGATATTGATGCCAGAATAGGAGGCAGCTCTTCATGTGTATCGTACTCTCTCTAACATCAAGACCTCATATATATTATTCCAGTTCCCTGGAAAATCCTTTTTTAAAAATATATATTTTAGCCCGCCCAGCGTAGCTCAGTGGTTGAGCGTTGACCTATGAACCAAGAGGTCACGGTTGGATTCCCAGCAGGGCACATGTCCAGGTTGTGGGCTCGATCCCCAGTAAGGGGCATGCAGGAGGCAGCCAATCCATGATTCTCTTTCATCGTGGATGTTTCTCTCTCCCTCTCCCTCTCCCTCTCCTTTCCTCTCTGAAATCAATAAAAACATATTTTAAATATATATATATTGATTTCAGAGAGGAATGGAGAGGGAGAGATAGAAGCATCTATGATGAGAGAGAAGCACCAATCAGCTGCCTCCTGCACGCCCCCCACTGGGGATGGAGCCCGCAACCCAGGCATGTGTCCTTGACCAGAATCGAACCCAGGACCCTTCAGTCCACAGGCTGATGCTCTAGCCACTGAGCCAAACCAGCAAGGACTCTGGAATATTCTTGTTCCACTTTCCACCTTACCAACTCATCCTTATTTGTTATGTCTCATAGCAACTCTCTTCTTTTGAAAGGCGATATCTTGTTCCATCTCCGTGTGTATTATCAGGACATCTTGAATTGCACCATTGCCCTGAGCACCTACCCTAAATTGTGGTAGTTCCTTGTTTTGCTGTGTGTCTCCTCCAGCATGGTGTGAGAGCCACAAGGAACGTGAAACCAGGTATATGTCCCTGAGCCCGCCTCAGGACCGGACATACCAGTGGGAGGAAAGGCACTATGACAGCCAGAAGACTCAGTTCATAGGATAAGGATAAAGGGCAGATAGGAACATCCATTTTCTATTCATATGTCACAGTTGAGCAGACACAGCTAAAGACTGGAAATGTGCCCGGCTGTGGTTGTTCAGTGGATTGAGTATTGTCCCATAGACCAAGAGACCCCAGATTTGATTCCCAGTCAGTGCATATGCCCAGTTGCAGACCCGATCCCCAGTATGGGGCATGCAGGAGGCGGCAGCCAATCAATGATTCTTATCATTGATGTTTCTCTCTTTGTCCCTCTCCCTTCCTCTCTGAAATAAAAAATATTAAAAAAAAAAAAAAAAGACTGGAAATGTAATGGTAGAGGTTCTTTTCTGGGCATACTAGGTCGTGCAAGATCTTATTTAGTTCCTGGAACAGTTATTGTAGAGGGAAGCACCCCAACCACTAGGGTTCTTTCCCAGAGACTCTGAGGAAGAAACCATCACCCATCCCCTTTGAATTTCTCAAGTGTTCAGGTAAAAGCACCCAACGAGGTGACATTACTCGCAATGTCCACCAGAGGGCGATAGGCTGCTGCTGGTACCACCTTCTCCAGCAGGCCAGGGTGAGGAAGCCCTTCAGTTCCTTATCATGTATATTTCTAAGTCCTCAGAGCACAGAACACCTGATAAACAACGAAGCCCCTCCTGCAGACGTGAAGACATAGAAGAAAGGATGGACATGGCACCCATCCTGCCCCCAAGCCCCACCTCCTTACTCACGGCTGCAGGGCAGACTAGATTCCCAGGGATCCTGGAATGCTTTCCCTCCTGTGATGTGTGACTAACACAGCACACAGAGTTCATGGTTTTTCCTGGAGAATAGCTGGTCTCTTTAGGTCCCTTTGCATCTCATCCTGGAGAGAGGACGAGATTAGGAGATGAGTATGATTAATGTAACCATTTTAGAGATGAGGACCCTGGAACTGAGGCCCAGAGAAGTTATGAGCAGATCCTAGAATGGGGGCCTCTTCTCTGTGCTGCCACATTGCAACTCTGCCCTTTCCCTGGCCACACTGTGTTGTAAGCCGATGTTTTTCTCTTTCATCCACCAGATGGGCGTGATAGGGGCCTAGAGGTTGCATTTTGTTCACTGCTCTATCCTAGCACAGAGAACACTACTGGGCACACGGTAGGTAGGACATGGAATAGAACTGGAGCGACAATAGGTGAGGTCTAGTGAGGTTCCATCTAGGGTGAGTCCCTGAGCACAGAATCCAATCACACTAAGCACAGACTTCAGACCTGCACAGTTGTGAGCTAATAAATGAGGGCTGTTGTATGCTTCTTAGTGTGTGGTCATTTGTGCCACACCAATAGAACTCTTACATAGATTCTGGTTCCTGGACATGGGGTGCTGCCATTGCAAACACCTAAAACTGTGGTCATGGTTTTGGAAGTGTATAGTGGTTGAAGTGTAGAAGAATTTTGAGGTGCCTGCTAGACAACGCCTAAATTGTCTGAGGAAAAACACCTTAATTTCCTTGGACTGACTGTTAGTGGAAATCAGCTGAATTTCCAAACTGCTTTGGGACTCTAACTCCTTTCATTTCATCCTGTATTAAACCAGAAGGTTTATAGCTGTAACCCTATGCCCAACCCACCATTATGTATTGGGAGACAATAGTTCATTTCTAATATGTTTACTTTTTTAACTTTCTTTTCTGTTTTATTTTTTTTATCCTCGGCCAAGGACATTTTTCCATTGATTTTTAGAGAGAGTGCGAGAGGGAAGATAGAGAGAAATATCAGTGTGAGAGAAACACATCGACTGGTTGCCTCCTGCATTAGCCCAGACCAGGGCTGGGGAGGAGCCTGCAACCCAACAGAGGTATGTGCCTTTGGCTGGAATCGAACCTGGGACCCTTCAGTCCCCTCTATCCACTTAGCCAAACCAGCTAGGGCAATAGCTTGGTTCTTTTGTGTTACAGGTCCCAATTTGGAGAGGGAGAGATTGTACATCAGGAGTTGGACTACATGGATGATTACACCCAAGAACCTCATCCATGTTTGAGTTAGATAATTGAGTTGATGAGATTTTGAACTATGAGCTCTGAGATTTATATGAGCTTTTGGAATTGAGCTGATGCCATCATACCATGAGAAATTTAAAAACTGTGGGGTTGGGTAGAGGAATATTATATGTGGGACAGACTGGATCACTGAGGACCAGAGGGCAGACTGTGGTAGGCAGAATTCTAAAATCACCCCTAGTGGTCCTTGACTTTGTATAATACCCTCCCGTTAAGAGTAGCCTGTGAATAGGATTACATATAACTACTGTCATTGTTATATTATATAGAAGAAGATATTTTGCAGATGTATTAAGGTCCCAAATCAGTGGACCTGCAAACAAGGAGGTACCCTGGGTGAGCCAGCCCTGCTCAGGTGACATGTTAAGTTGCCCTGTGCACTTCCTGAGACACTCAAGTGTGAGAAGGTTATGGAGGGATTGATGTGGCAAAAAAATTCAGACCATCTCTAGGAGCAAAAAATGGAACTTAATTCTGTGATTAACTTGAATGACCTTGAAACTCTGTTCTTCCAAAGAACCTCCAGAGAAACACAGCCTGGCTGTCTTAATCAGCCTAGGTTGCTGTAACAAATTACCAGAGACTGGGTGAACAAACATTTATTTCTCACAGTTCTAGAGGCTGGGAAGTCTAAGATCAAGATGCCAGTAGATATGGTGTCTGATGATGGTCTACTTCCTAGTTTCAGATGGTCACCTTCTTGCTGTATCTTCACATGGCAGAGAGCTCTTTTATTTTCATCCCCTTATAAGGCACCAATCTCATCATGGGACTTGACTCCAATACCTCATCCAAACCCAATTACTTTGCCAAAAGCTCCACCTCCAAATACCATCCATTGGGAATTAGCATCTCAACATAAGGATGTTAGAGGAATATAAAACATTCAGTCCATAGCACTGGCTGATTGATTTCTCAGGCTGATTTCACCCTGTCAGAAACTGAGCAAAGAACCCAGTCATGCCATCCATGGGCTTCTGAACACACAGAACTGTGAACTAATAAACAAACTTTGCTTTAAGCCACTAAGTTTGTGGTAATTTGTTATTCAGGAATAGAAAATTAATGTAGATGGAACTTCTGGGTTATATATTTTGAAAACATTCAAAATATAAAGTATGAGAGAACTCACCCTTTCAGATTTTTTTCTATGAGCATAAACACACATATACACTATCTTAAACAGGAGCACTGAAAAATGAGAGGGCACTGAACATATGACAATGGGTTAGAGAGGGACTTACTTAGCGTAAAGTTTGAGATTTTAGAGAACAAATCAATAAGTGAAAGATATAAGGATATACTAGAGGCCCGGTACATGAAAATTCATGCACTGGAGGGGGGTCCCTCAGCCCAGCCTTCCCCCTCTCACAGTCCGGGAGCCCTCAGGGGCGGGAGGCAACCCAGCAATCAGGGGAAGGCAATGCCCCATCACACCTCTGCTGCTGCCACTGCCGGCAGTGCAAGCCTCAGCTGGCCCTGGTTACCTGAGCCTCAGGTGGCCTTGGGCAGCTGGGCAGCCACCATCCGAGGTTTGCCTGCTCCTCAGGCTGGCCTTGGGCGGCTAGGGGGCTGAGGAGACTGGGGGTCTCCAGAGGCAGGCACGCAGAGTGGCCGAGCCTGCCTGGGGGCAGGCCCAGCCTTGCCACACACCTGCGGCCCCGGCTGGACTGAGGGGACTGGGCTTCACCATCTTGTGGCTGTGGGCACCACCATCTTTGAGGGTGTGGCAGTCAGTTAGCATATTCCCTCCTTATTGGCTGTGGGCACCACCATCTTTGCCACAGCATGAGGGTAAATTAGCATATTCCCTCTTTATTATATAGGATTATATATACTAAAAAGAGCAAGGATTAATAGGAGCATTTTCATTATTACTAAGTCAAGGACTATAGATCATGACTAAGGCCCAGTTTCCAGAGAAGAAGAAAGAAAAGGTCTCAAAGAGAAAACTTAAGTAACTTCCAAGAGGAAAACTGGATCCATGAAACTGTTGAAAGTTGACCTACAGAATAAATGGATATAATTTGGAGTTTGTACCCCTAAATGACTAGGACAACTAGAGGGTGTAGTGACCAACATAGTCAGGACAAGGTGTCACAATCTGCAAGGTTACCCTATTCCAGGAAATGGCATTATCATTCACTATGCCCCAAATCTAGGAGTCATCACTGATTGTTGTCCTTCCCTCATGACATCAGAACCATTCTAGTTTTTCCAGCTGAGGCCCCAGAAATCGTGGAGCAGGCAGGAAAGAAAAGGTCTCAAGCTATTCCTGCTCTACCCTATCAAAATTCTAGCTCTACAAAATCCATGAGCATAATAAAGTGGACATTGGTTCACAACATTCTATTAGGGAATGGTGGATGATCAGAATACATTCTATTAATATATTCTTAAGTCCATTCTGTACTTCATCAGTATTTCATTTTCCATATTCTATTTTTACTCGATTCCTATTCCATCCTTCATAGCCTTGTATCCTTCATTTCATTCCAAATTTTATTCCATTATTTGATGTTTTAATTTACAGTGCATATTTCATGGTCCATTTATTTCAGGCCATTGCATCCTGGAACAGAGACAAGCCATTCCTACTCTACCCTATCAGAATTCTAGCTCTCTGAAATCCATGAGCATAATATAGACGTTGTTTCACAACACTCTATTAGAGAATGGTGGCTGATAAGAACACATTCTATTCATTTATTCATTTAAGCCCATCCTGTACTTCATCAGTATTTCTTTTTCCATATACTATTTTTACTCAATTCCTATTCCATCCTTCATAGCCTTGTATTCTGCATTTCATTCTATTATTACATTTTTAAAAATTTTACAATGTATTATTTCACAGTCTATTTATTTCAGGCCATTGCATATTCTATAGTTGTTCCTATTTTAATTTCTATTTTCTCCTATTTTCTATAATATTTAATTTCCCACTATACTCCATTTCATATCTTTCCTCAAATGTTTTTTATTCCCTATTCCATTAGATATCTCCATTTTTCACTCCATTACACATCATATTCCATGCAGTTACAATCCCAGTTTCTAATATCATATCATGTTGAAGTTCACATTCCATTCCTTGTTTCATTTTTCCACAGCAGTCAATCTCCATTTCATCCCTTTCTGCATTCCATTTCAAATCTATTATCCACTCCATGTTAACACTCTAAATATCATTCATTCTATTTCTGAGTCATGTTTCAGTAGTTGGTTATCCATTCCAGTTAATATCCCTTTTCATTCTGGAAAAATTACTACAACTTTCAGAAAAACCACTTCTCAATATTTATATAAAAAATTACAGATATACCAAGAATTTTCTCTTTAGGGAATTTATCCACAGCAAGGTCACAGTTGAGGATATGAACAATTTTTAACAAAAAGGATGTTTCACATTGATGTGTTATGGAGTGAAAAGTTGAAAACAATATAAATGTTGGCTCATATAACATTTGAAAATATAACCTTATTTCATAAAAGAATTATTTTGTAGTTACACAGTACTCTTGTGAAAATTTATATATGGACAAGTAAAGTGTATTTTCTGAGCCCCAAAAGCCAGTTACAAAGCAGTATGTATACATATATAATTCTATTTGTATAAAACAAAAGAGCTATTAATGATTTGTGACTGGTGTTTTTACAAACAAAATAATTAAACATTTCCAGTATTTGCCATGGGTATGAGGGAACTTCAGATATAGTTTTATCACATTTGTTTCCTGTTTGGGTACTGAATACGCAGCCATTTCGGGCTGGGTGGAAAAAGTGAAGGGATTACACAAAGAAAAAAACCCCTCATAGACACAAAAAAACAGTATGGTGATTACCAGAGGAAAAGGGGGTAGGGGTAATACAAGAGGATAAAGGGGGGATAAATGATGATAGAAGGAGACTTGACTTGGGGTGGTGAACATATAATACAATATACAGATATTATTATAGAATTGTACACTGAAACATATGTAATTTTATTAACCAATATCATCCCAATAAATTCAATAACAATTTTTTTAAAAGAAAAATCAGCAACAGCCAGTGTGGCTCAGTTGTTTGAGCCAGGGTTGAGGGCTTGATCCCCAATACGGGACATACAGGAGGCAGCCAATCGATATGTGACACATCGATGTTTCTCTCTTCTCCCTTCTGCTCTCCAAACAAAGCAATAAATTATTTTAAAATAAAAATAAATAAATCAGTTTCCAAATATTGAACATCAAGCCTCTGCATCGCAGTATATTTGTATGAACAGAAATAAGAGAGGAGGCCAAATCCGTGGAGGAGCGCTCACCAGCGGATTACTACGCAGCCCGGACAAATGACGATGCCCATTGCAGGACGGCATCACCGGAATGGCGGGCAATTCGGGACCGAAGGCAGGGGAGGCATCTTCCTGGAAAGCCCAGCCGACCGCACCCCGCCCGGCCCGGTGCCTGCAGCGGCGCGGGACCTCCGCAGCCAAGGCAGTGTGGGCCCCAGCGCTCTTGTCGCCCCAGACTGCGCTGCACGCAGACCCCGTGTGGGGTCACCCCGAGGACCGGGAGGGCGGGGACCGGCCCTGTGGGTCGGCAGGACCGGGTGTGCGGACCAGCTTGCAGGGCACCGCTGGCCGGGCGTCTGCTGTCGGCCAGGGTGGTGTTTCTCTCCAGCCGCCGCCGCCGCCTGAGGTTAAGCCACCGGGGTGGTGCCGAGAAGGTAAGCTGACTTGGGGCGCCTTGAATTGTTTACGTGGCCCCCTCTCCCCCCTGCCCCTCCCTCGAAACACACCCACTAGGGGCCCAGAAAAGGATGGGGAATTTACTGAGCTGAACAGGGTGGGGGAGGGGTGGCGTACTTCGGGAAGGGGGGTGGGGGGAAGGAGGGGAGTATGGAGTAAACCCTCGAGTTTGGCGCCAGACCAAGCTGGCTTGGCGGGCTCTGAGAAGCCTATAATCACATGGCTCCAGCTGACCAATCAGAAATAGGGGATTCCACAAGGCACGCCCACCTCCTATTCCCCCAGCTCCAGCTCTCGGCAGGCTGAGTTCGAAGCCAGAAGTCAACAGGCAGGGTCTGCAGGCTTTGTCTCTGGTCTCTGAGCTAGAACTTGTCGCCATGGCCACCCAGTCGTGCTTGGAGAAGGAGCAGAAGGAACAGGAAGGTAAGGTGCCCTCAGGGCCGAAGAACAAAGTGACCGAAGGAGACCGGTCCCTGGAGACCAGGGGAATCCCGGCGCCTCGGGGCCCTTGGTCTGGAGCGACCGGCTTCCGTGGGGGAGGGGGGCGCCCGGCGCGGGGGTCAGAGGCGCCATCTCCATAGCCGGGGCACCCGGGGCTGCCCTCCAGGCCTGTGGGCAGAAAGCGGGCGTCCTGAGCGCCAGGGCCCGAGTCCCCACTCAGAACCGAGCTGTGTGCGGGCCGAGGCTCACCTGGGTTCTCCAGACCGAACCGCCGGCAGCGCGGCCGGCCACGGGGCAGGCCCTGAGGGCGCCGGCCAGGCCTGGGGGCGTCCGGGCCGCACCCCGGGCCCAGCTCCGGGCCGTGGGCAGAAGGGTGGCAGCCGAGGAGGCCGCCCAGCCCCGGAAGCTTTCCAGGGCGCTGTCTCTTTTGCAGGGGCTTCCCGCGCCTCCGAGGTCCGTGCCTTTTGGCGCCCTCCCCTTCCAAGGGATCCGCCCAG
>NW_005871244.1:2210189-2233138 GCF_000147115.1 Myotis lucifugus | reverse complement strand
ACGCCGTAAGTCTGTGCCAGACCCTGCACCCCGCCACCACAGCAGTGCATCCACTCCAGGCTCTGCTCGCCGCCTGCGGCATGAATCTGCACCAGGCCCTGCACCTCGGGGCCGCCGCCGTAAGTGCGCGCCAGGCCAGGTACCCGAGGTTGGCCTTGCTCGCCGCCGCCGCCGCATTGAATCCGTGCCTGGCCCTCCAGGCTCTGCTCGCCGCCTCCGCCGCGCACCCGAGCCAAGCCCTGCTCGCCGCCTCCGCAGTGCATCCACTCCAGGCCCTGCTAGCGGCCGCCGCCACCTTGCATCCGCGCCTGGCCCAGCTGTCCGTGGCCGCCGCCGCGCACCCCAGCCAGGCCCTGCTCGCCGCCGCCGCAGTGCATCCACGCCAGGCCCTGCTGGCCGTCGCCGCCGCCTTGAATCCGTGCCTGGCCCTGCTGTCCGCGGCCGCCGCCGCGCGCCGGAACCAGGCCCTGCACTCCACCGCCGCCTTCGCAGTGCATCCACTCCAGGCCCTGTTCGCCGCCGCCGCCTTGAATCCGCGCGTGGCCCTGCATCCTGCCACCGCTCGCGTGCTTCCAGGCTAGGCCCTGGTCCCGAATGCTCTGCTTCTGCGCCAGGTCCCGCTTCCCTTAACCGCGCATCGAGCCCTGCCCTCCGCAGGCGCACCACCGGGATAAGCCCTGCCCGCCGCAACGGGAGCACCGCTCCAGGCTTAGTCCTCCGGAGCCGCCGCCCCACTATGAGATCAACCCCTAGCAGTCGCCCCTCACTCCCTGGGCCTGCTAGGGAGAGGTCTCCTTCCCTTGGGTCGGCCTTACGAAGGCTTGTGTTCCAGAACAGCTCAAGCTCTGCTGATCCTGAGGTCCCAAGCCCTCCTTCCCAGCTGAGTGTTGGTGCAGGCCTTGTGAGTGCCTCCTCACCCTCACCTCCTGCTAGGCCTTTCCCTTGGCAGTTTATTGGGAGTTCCTCCAACTCTCCCTCCTCCTCTTCCTCCTTCTCCTCCTCTTCCTCCTCCTCCTCTTCCTCCTCCTCTTCCTCTCCCCCCGCCCCCCGCCCTACCTTCCATGGGTTTCCTGGCCCGGGCCCCTTCTCTCCCCCAACTGATTTTTCTAGCCACAGCTCCCGTTCATCTTTCCATAATTTTTATGGCCTGGCCCCCACCTCCACTCCTAGCCTTGCTAGCCTGAGAAGGTCCTTGCTGTTGGAGTTTGAACCTCTGAGCCCTGCCTCTCCAGGAGAGCAGGCTGAAAGAGAGAGCAGCCCTCCCCTCCCTACCTCTCCTGAGCTGTGACCCTCCATGGGCATCCTCATAAGACCCAGGAGGCATCCACAGCCACCCACTGTGGGGGATGGGCTGTTGCTCTGTAGTTATCTGTGAAGTTTGCAAGTGTTGTAGTCATTAACCAACATAAGTAGTTTTGAAGACCTGGTTTGGAGAGGCAGTTTTAAAGCCTCTCCTCCCTATAGCTGTACTATGTAGCACTTATCTGCTGTTGGCCCTTGATTCCAGGCCCTCCTCAACCAAAAAAGGACTGCCTTTGCCCCTGAGTTGAGAGTTTTCCTTTTCTAAGTTGTCTTTGTAAACTGAAACTTTTCAATAAATAAAAACATGTTTATTTCACTTTAAATATAGCATTTTTATTGTGCAAAAACTTTTAATCCTCTGTCTTATTTAGACTATTAAAGTTGTTAGCATGGTAGCTGACTCTTTGGAAGTGAAAGGGAATAAAATACTATCCTAGCAATTATTTATTCCCACTGTCTAAAATGGAGTTCTGTTCAGAAAATTCCCATTTATATGCTATATACCCTCTTCACATAGGTGATTCACAACTTGGACAAGGTGATTGAAGAAAAGGAGGGGTGATAGAGATATCTAGGTTCAGAGAGAGGCAGAACATGAACCTGTGTATGTTGAGGGGTTGGGGGGAGGATACTTCCTCCCCAGATGGTAGTAGGGCACACTAAAAGGACGACTCAGAATCAGAAAGGGGAGAACAGTAGGAGTCAGGATCCCAAGGGAGAATGTTTCAGTTTCTAGAGGAGGAAAAAGTTTATGTGTCCGGAACAGGGGCTCCTGAGGTCTGTGTGGGTGAGGGGAAGGTCTGGGAAGGTAATTCAAGATTAATGACTGATGTGAAAGTGGTCAGATATTTAGTTTAAAAATATGCTAATAGATAATCTTATTTTTAAAAATAATTGTGACTAACTGTTCAGGTATTCAAGGGTGAGTGTGTGTGTGTGTGTGTGTGTGTGTACATTTGGAGAGTACAGGATGGACATACTGTGAACCATGCTATGAACAGAATATATATCCAGTTTTTGGAATAACTGGTGATAAGGCCTTATCTTCTAAGTTCTACATTTTCTACCTTGACCATATCATTAGTTCTGTAATGTAACTCAACTCAGCTGATTTTCAAGAAGTTCAGTAAAGCCCTAGCCAGTTTGGCTCAGTGGATAGAGTGTTGACCTGTGAACTGAAGGGTCCCGGGTTCGATTCCAGTCAAGGGCATATGCCTGGGTTGTGGGCTCGATCCCCAGTGGGGAGCATGCAGGAGGCAGCTGATAGGTGGTTCTCTCTCATCATTGATGTTTCTATCTCTCTCCCTCTCCCTTCCTCTCTGAAATAAAAAAATATTTTAAAAAAACTTTAAAAAAAGAAATAAAGGAATAGAGTATATGTGTGTGTGTGTGTGTGTGTGTGTGTGTGTGTGTATCTCCTATATAATAAAAGACCAATATGCAAATCGACTGAACAGCGGGAACCCTATAATGTGCACTGACCACCAGGGAGCAGACGCTCAATGCAGGAGCTGCCCCCAGCCCACAGGCCCCAGGCCAGCCAAGGCGGGTGCCAGTGGGGGCCCCAATCACCCCACCGGTTGCCCCACAGATCAGCCCTGATCGCTGGCCAGGCCTAGGGACCCTACCCATGCAAAAATTTCATGCACCAGGCCTCTAGTATTTACATATGCAAACTTACCGTAATTATTACCTGTTATAGTACTTAACATATGCAAACTTACCATTGAGATTGATGGGCAATTTGGGATTTCACCCAGGGATGCCTCTTTCCCTAGATCCGTTTCTTCTGTCTCCTGGCTGGTTTGCCAATTGTTGCTTCACAAACTGGCTGCTGTGCCTGGAGAGCAAGGAGAGGTGGAAAAAAGAGGCAGACCAGTCCAGATTTGTAGGTAGCAGGTTTAATAAGCAAGGGAACTTACATGCGAAGCTTGTCTTGAATGACCACAAGATGAGTAGATCTCTGTACCTGCCCATCAGAATTTTGAAGTTTATACAGTCTTTAATGGGGTTCAGTCACATACACTGTCCAGATGGTCTCAACAGCACATTGCTCTCTCAAGACTGTATCCTTGTCCTAGCTCGTTTGGCTCAGTGGACAGAGGCTTGTCCTGTGGACTGAAGGGTCCCGGGTTCAATTCTGGTCAAGGGCACATGCCTGGGTTGCGGGCTCAATCCCCAGTAGGAGGCATGCAGGAGGCAGCTGATCGGTGATTCTCTCTTATCACTAGTGTTTCTATCTCTCTCTCCCCCTCCCTTCCTCTCTGAAATCAATAGAAGTATATTTTTTTAAAAAAAGACTGTGTCCTTGCCCAGCTGGTGTGCTTCAGTGGTTGAGCATCTTCCCAGGAACCAAGAGGTCACGGTTCGACTGCCAGTCAGGGCACATGCCTGGGTTGTGGACTCGATCCCCAGTAGGGGCTGTGTAGTAGGCAGCCAATGGATGATGTTTCTATCTTTCTATCCCTCTACCTTCCTCTCTCTCTAAAAATCAATAAAAACATTTTTTTTAAAGACTGTGTCCTTGACAACAGCTCTGATCTGTGGTAACGATGGATGGGAAAGCAGTACATTTCAAGGACGGAGGAAAAGATGAGGAGTCTCCAATTGCCCAGGTCTAGCTTATAGGTCAACAGGTGATCACATCCTCTTAGTTACCCCCTCCAACATACTTATTCTTAAATAATTTTTTAAAAATATATTTTATTGACTTTTTACAGAGAGGAAGGGAGAGGGATAGAGAGTTAGAAACATCGATGACAGAGAAACATCTATCAGCAGCCTCCTGCACACCCCCTACTGGGGATGTGCCCACAACCGAGGTACATGCCCTTGACCAGAATCGAACCTGGGACCCTTCAGTCCGCAGGCCGACACTCTATCCACTGAACCAAACCGGTTAGGGCTTATTCTTTTTTTTTTAAATATATTTTATTGCTTTTTTACAGAGAGGAAGGGAGAGGGATAGAGAGCCAGGAACATCGATGAGAGAGAAACATCTATCAGCAGCCTCCTGCACACCCCCTACTGGGGATGTGCCCACAATCAAGGTACATGCCCCTTATCAGAATCGAACCTGGGACCCCCCAGTCCGCAGGCCGACACTCCATCCACTGTAGGGCTTATTCTTAAATAATTTTACAGGTGATCAAAGACTAGAACAAGAAGTAGACAATTTTAATACAGCAAGTCTCAGCCTCCCAATGCCAGAGGGCCTACATTTGTTCCCATTTTACAGATGTGGAAATTGAGCCTCAGGGAAATTTTGTGACTTTTGAGATCTCATTGTTAGTAGGGCTTGGCTCTAGGGTCAGAATTCCTAGGTTTGAATTCCAGTTTTTCTATTGACTCACTGTGTGTTCCTGGACAAGTTAGTGAATCTGGGATCCTAAAGTTTCCTCATTTGTCCATTAGGCACAGTAACAGTGCATGCCTCCTAGATTGTGGTAAGGATTAAACTGGATGGTGTGTATGAAGTGCCTCCAACAGTGTCTGGTACAGAGTGAGTTCCAAGTAAAGATGGTTCTTATTCTGACTAGGATTATGATCATGTACTCAGATATTTATGATCTCAACAGCTAGGCATTTAACACTGTACTGATCTTTCCCAGGCGGCAATACTTTAAAATCAAATTAGCCATTTCAAAAATGGAAAGGACATTTATTATTGCACTTACTTTATAACAGGAACACATTTCCACAGGCTACTGAGCAACACTTTTGCCAACACCAGAAGCCACTGCATAAAATTATAAAAAGCCAAGAGTTTAGTTTCCAAGGTACAAACTCTAGGAATTTAACAAATTTGAATTTGAAGTAGTTATGCAAATGTTTCTGAGAAAAGTGGTTTTCCTCCAGGCATCATTTGCATCTTAATTCATTTTAATGGATGAATGGAATATACATGGGATTAACATTATTGACTGCAAGATGCTTTTATACATTACATGGTATGCAGATAACCGGTAATAATCATGGTAAGTTTGCATATGTTAAGTACTATTTTAATACTTATACATATACTAACTCTTTAATCCGCAGAACAACCTTAGGAAATAGGTGTTCACATTGAGCTCACTTTTACAGGTGAAGAAATTCAGGAACAGAAGTTACATAAGATAAAATACGAAGGAAACACACACTGAGGTGTGGACTCTGTCACAGTCCTTAACAAAGTTATGGACTTCCTCTGTGAAATAAGCTGCATGCTATACACAGAGTACTACTGTTCTGCCAAGTGTAAAGCAATAGTTCAAACACTTTTATCTGCTGCTGTTTAGTATGAGAAATGGTGTTATTGTATTGTGAAAAATTACTCTATACACCCAAACTTTGAATGGTAAGTGAAAAATTCCAGCTCAGCCACATTAACTCAAAGGCACATGTGAAAATGATCATAGCAAGAGGTTATAACATTGTACAGGGAAGATTAATTTTCATAGAATCAGGAGCAGGGAATTCAGAAGGTGACAACAACAATATAGGGCTTTTTCTGGGAATTTCTGCTTCTTCTCTAGTATGATAGAAAGACAGTTTCCTTTTGTGGCTGCATCCAAGTGGTGTCTAATCACTCGAAACAGCTGTGAACTGGGAAAGGGGAGGTGAAAGGCCAGTCTCAGAGTCCTGCATCTCTCACAGTTGGCCAGAGCTTTTACCCCAGGGATCCACTGTGGTTAGGAGCCTGGGGATACCAAACTCCTCTGCAGTCTCCCTGGAGGTTGCCTGCTGATCGACTACTACGCTGTACAGGGCTGGTTTCATGGCATGTGCCCAGTGCAGTTGCACAGGCCCATGCTTAATTTAATGATGTGCTGTCTGGAAATTCTTCATGATTTTTTGAACAAGGGACATCATATTTTCATTTGGAACTACACCATGTAAATTATGTAGCCATTCCTAATAGTGTATTTAATAGAATTTTTAAAATAGTTCTTTATTGTTGAAAGTATTATATATGTGCCCTCCTTTTCCCCCCTTAATAGAATTTTTAAATGTCTGGACAAGCAGAACAAGAAATGTAGCTGGTGTCTGTGACTTAAAACAGATGATGTTGTCTTAACAGTGACCACAGGGTTTTATTAATTCTACATTTTTATTCTGATGCTCTGCCATCTTGGGACCTTGCTGACTCTGGAAGGTACTGGCCCTCCCAGGGTTAGCTCATTCCTAGAGATAGCATTCCTTCCATATGCAAACCAACCAATCCAAGCCCACACCCAAACCACCTCCTTGGGCTTTTCCCTTGAGCCATTATTCTCCTGCCCTCATCATCCAGGTACCAGACAAGTAGGGACAGCCTCTATGCCCCAGAGCCCACTGAAATTATTCAAATTAGTCAATCTTAAACCTGTTTACACCTTGATCATTGCTTCCTGTAGAGCAACCCACAGGCCGCATGCAGCCTACAACGGATATTTTTGAAGCCCAGCCAATATAATGGTATGTAAGAAACATTTTAATAAAAATTTCAGAAATTTTTAAATATCCTGTTATACATAATTATTAATAATGAACTACAGTGTTCGCTAATGACTGATGACTATAATTGTGTTGCATCCATTTTCCTTACATACCTTACGCGCAGGCGCACCATTTCTCTCCACTGATACCAGCAGCGAATATTTCAGCAGCCCATTGCCACGTCATTAGTTTTGTACTGACTCGTTTGGTGTGCACAACAGGAAATATTTTGCTTTCAGAGAACAAGAAAAATAGCTTTATTTGTGTTACGCTTATTAATTTGTGCATTTATTCAGTGTCTGGTAAGCTTATGTTCAAGAAAAAATATTTTTTTAAAAAAATATATTTTATTGATTTTTCACAGAGAGGAAGGGAGAGGGACAGAGAGCTAGAAACATCGATGAGAGAGAAACATCGACCAGCTGCCTCCTGCACACTCCCCACTGGGGATGTGCCCGCAACCAAGGTACATGCCCTTGACCGGAATCGAACCTGGGACCCTTCAGTCCGCAGGCCGATGCTCTATCCACTGAGCCAAACTGGTTAGGGCACAAGAAAAAATATTAATTTTTATTAAAATGTTCTATTATTTTATGTTAACGATGACTCATTTATTTCAGCCCTTTGTGTTCAGCGTGTCTCTATCAAAATAAACCTATACAGGGAAAAATTGAAGCTTTTGTTTTTTTTGTGGCCCACATAAACTTAAACCTTGTTTATTTGGCCCGTGTTAGCCTTTGAGTTTGACATGCTTGCTGTAGAAACTACAATAAAGACCAGGGATCAAACCTGAAACCTAGGTAAGTGCCCAGACAGTGAATCAAACCCTATAAGTCCTTCCACAAAGTCTACTGGATTATTAAAATGAAATTAATAGATAAATTAAGATGACTCAGGAATGGTATTATGACGGTGATCAACTTTGAGTTCATTTAAATATGTGAATAAGTTGCTAGGGCTATGAAAATTATGGTTAGTAAAATGTATGTAGATGTTTTATACTTTGATAAAATAAATGGCAGTAATATACCAACAAAATCATAACTTGGTAAGAAGAGAGGAAGTAGAAAGCATAGGTATGTGATTTATCTTTCAAAACAAGAAGTAAATGGATATCACCAATAGTTGAAATGTACCTTACAAAAATGGAAAACATCAACCTTTTACTGTTTTTATATTTCTGTTGAAAGGCATCCGTTAGAACAAAAATATACTATTCTGAGAAAAAAGAAGACATACTTTTCTGTGAATAACAAATTTGGATAACATTTTATCATTCTGTATAATTTAGCTTATGAAAGTACATAATTGGTTTTTTAAAAGTGACTATTTTTTATTCTATTCATTTCTTTGACAGTATTAATGTAATTTTGGTTAAATATGACATGCAATTTACTTAGCTACATTTATATGTAGCAAAGTTCTTATTTTAAAAATAAAAGCACCAAAGTTACAGCATTCAGTTTTACCAGAGATTGCATTATTTTTAAAATCTTGATTTTCAGAATAACAAACTATTTAAATTACATTATATGTCCACTTTATACTTATTACTGGCCTGTAGAATATTTTTACACAACCAAAAATTATATGTAGAATGATATCCCCACCCATATTTTTCTCACATACTAGGTTTTTCCTCAAACTTCCTGGAGAATGAGGATTTCCAGAAGAAATTTTCTAAACTTTACACAGGAAAAACAAAATTTCTTAAAGAGAATGCATTAATGTAATCAAAAAAATTAGTTGAGTGATACAAAATTCTTATTCATAACATTTAGGAAATATCATATAGTCTAGTCTCCCTAACAATTAAGAATGATCTTTTATTTCCCATACCCTCTTTAAAAAGTTAGCTTTTCTTTTCCCTAATTTTTGACATGGGTGGGAAAAGATATAGTTTCAGAAGAGACACCTACATATTTAGATGGTATTCTTGATTTCAAGTAAATATCAAGGCAAATGTATGTGTTCTTAATATGACAACCAAAAAAAGTTGGTCAAAACAAATTCTTTTTTTTAAAAATATATTTTATTGATATTTCACAGAGAGGAAGAGAGAGGGATAGAGAGCCAGAAACATCAAGGAGAGAGAAACATCGATCAGCTGCCTCTTGCACACCTCCCACTGGGGATGTGCCCGCAACCAAGGTACATGCCCTTGGCTGGAATCGAACCCAGGACCCCTCAGTCCGCAGGCCGACACTCCATCCACTGAGCCAAACCGGTCAGGGCCAAAACAAATTCTTATCTATAATCTTTAAAAGAGATTGTTCTGGTGTCCTATACTTTGAGACATCTATAACAAGTGAATATTTAAAAAAATTAATTTACTTAGTTGAGATGTAACATGAAATAGATAATCTGGACAGCCCTGTGACTAATAATGACATCAAATTTATAGCTTAAAATATTTCAAAAAGAAAATTCTAGCAGAGATGGCTTCTCTGGCAAATTATACAAAATATTTTTAAATAACAAAATTCTACATAATCAATTCAAGAAAAAAAGCAGAGTGAACATTTTCAACCTTATTTTAACAACATGAACATAGATGCAAATTTCCTCAACAAAATATTAGCAAATGGAATCCATCAATACCTAATAATAAAAATGCACTACAAGCATCAGGGGTTTGTTCCAGATATGCAAAGTTGGTTCAATTTTAGAAAATCAATGGAATTCATCATGTTGGTAATTTAAAGGAAAAAAATCACATGATCTGATCAATTGATGCAGGTACATTTTTGAAAAAATCTAATATCCATTCATCATGAAAAGTCTCAGCAAAGAATAGACAGGAATTTTCTCAACCTTATAAAGAACATTTTCCAAAACTGAGAGCTAACTAACCACATAATTACAAAATACTGGATAATTTTCCTCTAAAATCAGGCACAAGGAAAGGATCTCTTTATTCACCACTCCTATTCAACATAGTACTAGAAGTCCTAGACAGAGCAATAAGGCAATAAAAGGAAATAAAAGCACACATTTAGTAAGGAAGAAATAAAACTGTCCATTGTGGAACACAACAAGATTTTCTACAGGAGAATCCTAAGAAATATTTTTTAAAAGCTGTTACAATTAATTAGTGAGATTAGTACGATATAATCTTACTAATAAGATCAACAGATAAAAATCAGTATTCTGTCATTGACCTTAAAAAAGTAGGTCTTTCCATTTGGGGGGAATAAATAAATGAAAGCCAAAATTTAAAAACAGCATTTATAATTGCTCTTAAATAAATACTTAGGGAGAATTATAATGCACTTGTATCTGAATCTGTATACTTACATTTAGCAAATACTCATAAAGTAAATCAAAAGGCCCAAATAAATGGAGAGATATACCAAACTAACACATTGGAAGACCCAATTTTATCTATAAATTTAAGGTAATTTCTATCAACATTTCCATATATTCTAAAATATATATGGAAAGGCTAAGGAACTATAATATGTAAAAATATTGAAAAAGAGAAATAAAGTTGGAGGAATCACACTGCCCTTTTAAAAGACTTTATACATCTACAGTAATCTATCCATGTGGTATTGGATGAGAGACATACATACAGATCAATGAAATAGGATAAAAAATTCAGAAACAGCCATAGCTGGTTTGGCTCAGTGGATAGAGAAGCTGCCTGCAAACTAAAGGGTCTCGGGTTTGATTCTAGTCAAGGGCACGTACCTTGATTGCAGGCTCCTCTCTGGCCCAGGCCCTGGTCAGGGCTCGTGCAGGAGGCAACAAGTCAATGTGTTTCTCTCACATGGATTTTTTTCTCTGTGTCTTTCCCTCTCTCTTCACTCTCTTTAAAAATCAATGGAAAAATATCCTCGGCTGAGGACTAACAAAAAAGGAATACAGAAACAGGAGAGAGTGACATTACTAAGATGGTGGTTTAGGAGATCCTAGCCTTCATATCCCCATAAAAATCAACTATCAGACCATAATCCACAAACAAAAACAGCCCTGGGAGAGTTCTGGAATCCACTTAAAAAACATCAGCAACAGCATAACTGCACAAAAAGGGAAGAAAGAACAGCTCCAATTTGCCTGCACAGCTCCAATTTGCCTGCATCACCCCATCCTGCAGCCAGCACTGCTCAGTGCCAAGAGGGATTGACTCCCTAGGTAGAAAGAGTTCCCCTTACCAGGAAAGGAAGAGCGGGGTGATGAAGGACCAGTTCCCCCAGCCTTTTGGGGCACCTCATGAAGGATCCACTTCAGTTACACCCCACCCAGAGACTGGCAAATCTGAAACATATGGAGGTGGATAGAAACAAGGAAGAAAAACAGGGGCTATTAATAGCAGCTGCACAGTGGGAGCAAGCAGTTCCCAGTGATCTGCTCTGCAGAAGCCCCCAGCAGCTTTCTCCACGAATAAACCAATGGCCTGGTCACCTTCTGTCACAGGCCTTTACTTTTTGCACACCCAGGGAATGACTATGCAGCCACAGGAGGGCATGTGAAGACCCAGAACCCCTGCAGTCGCTTGTGGGCCTAAATCAGGCCCTGTTTTCTGTCATTGACCAGAAACACTATGCTCACCTGCAGCTAATCCCTGAAGCTGTGCATCTGCGTACCGGAGCATGACCCCCGTCCCATCACTGGCCTCCACCGCCATGTGCTCATTGCAAGACTCAGTAGCCACTGATGTTTACCCTGCCAGCCAAGCCTCCTCCCTGCAGCTGACAGAATGCCCCGAGTTGGTTCTGGCCCTTGTTGCCTGCCCTGGCCCCCATCATTACATGTGTGTTTACAACTGGCCCCTGCTACTCTACAGGCACCTGCAGCTAGCCCCTACAACTGAGCATGTGCACACCACTGGCTCTGGCCACTACTGCTACCTCCCCTGGTCCCTAGCCACTGGACCTGGAAGCAAGGCTGAGGGCCCAACAGCCATTATGAGCTCTTCAGACGCCTCCCTCCCCCACAGTGTAACCTGACAATCAATGAGTCTGTGCTGCCTGTCACTACCTGAGCCAATTAAGCAGAGACAGGGTTGAATCATATATGAACGTTTATTCTAATATTGCTGGCAGCGTGGGAGAGCAGCAGGTCATCCACAAAAATCTGCTCTGCACCCCCACCATAAGCCAGCTGCTAATATTGTGTAGAATGACAAAGATTACAAGGGGAAGTAGGCAAAAGGTATGCCAAATGGGGAGTTTACAATTCTGGAGCTTTGCAAAGGCCTGCAGGTATGCAAAGGCTGGGGGTCTTCCAAGGGCTGGCAGCTCTGGTTTCTGCAACAAGGTTGTTAATCTTTCCATGGTAACAGACAGCTCCCTGATGGGGAGGATGGGCTGCATTTCCGGCTAAACTCCTAGGTCCCACCAGGTTAGAATGTGCCTTCTTTAATCAGAACAAAACAATCATGGTTAACAGAGCATGATTAATAGTTTTTACAATTATAACTGGTCCCCAACATTCTATTTCTGCCCCTATCAACAGGACTTGCCAAGGAACAAACAGTTGTGGGTGCTGTGGACCCCAATGGCCTCAACTGACAAGTCACCATGCTCCCCCCACCCCCGGAGCTGTTCCTGCCACAAAATCCCACACATGGCATCCTGTACCACTAGACCTGGGGTCACAGCATGCTCCAGCATACCCCCACCCAGGAAGGTCTTTCTTTACTGAAATCTGACCATAAAGTCTGGAAGAAGTGACCATTTCTTCAAATGCACAGACACCTACACAAGACTGCAAGGATCACAAAGAATCAGGGAAATATGACACCACCAAAGGAACACAGTACACCTCCAGTAACTGGCCATGATGAAATGGAGATACAGGAAGTACCCAACCAGGAATCTATAATAATAAAAGTGTAATATGCAAATCGACCAAACAACTGAATAGCAGAGCGACCGTCCAGACGACCACGCTATGACACGCACTGGCACCAGACCAGCCAAGGCAGATGTGATGCGATTGGTTGGGGGGGCCCTGCCATCGCCCCATGATCGCCCCTCAGAGGGAGGCCCAGGCCACCAGCCAGCGACGCTGTGGCAGGTGTGTGGGACTGGCCAGCTATCGCCCCGCAGAGGGAGGCCCAGGCCAGCTAAGCAATTGCACCGCAGGCCTGTCGCCTGCAGAGGGAGGCAACTGGTGGCGGGGGAGGGAGGGCAGCACCGCACAGATGGCAAGCAGTGGCAGCGGTGGGGGCAGGGCCAGCTGCTGGCAGCCGGAGGAAGGAAAGCCCTGATAGGCCCTGATTGCTGGCCAGGCCTATCCGAGGGGTCCCAGATTGTAAGAGGGTGCAGGCCAGGCTGAGGGACACCTGTGCCCTCCCCTCCCATGCACAAATTTTGTGCACCAGGCCTCTAGTTCAAAATAATTGTTTACAGATGCTTAGAGAGCTGCAAGAGAATACAGATAGGCAATTTTAAATATCAGGAAAACAATACAAGAACAAAATGAGTTCACCTACATCTTATGCTCATATACCCTTCATCCTTCTTCAAAGTCATCACTAACCTCTGCTTCTGTTGTCTGATTTTTTTTAGACTTTGACCCCCATCTCCATTTTATAAGGATTCTCCAGTGACTTTTGCATTTCAATTATTGTACTTTTGGACCACAAATTTTTATTTGGTTCCTTTTAAAAATTTATCAGTCTGTTCCATGTTTCCAGGCCTGTGCATTGAGCATCTTCCCCCTGGTGGTGAGTGCGTGCCATAGCTACTGGTCGAACAGTCAAACAGTCGGACACTTAGCATATTAGCCATATATATATATATATATATATATATATATATATATATATATAATTTGTTTTTTATTGATTTCAGAGAGGAAGGGTGCCGTGAGAGAGATAGAAATATCAATGATGAGAGAGAATCATTGATTAGCTGCCTCCTGCATGCCCCACACTGGGGATTGAGCCTGCAACCCAGGCATGTGCCCTGACCAGGAATTGAACCACGACCTCTTGGTTCATAGGTCGACACTCAACCATTTAGCCACACGTGCAGGCTGAACTCCCTTTTAGATTCCAGACTGATCAATCTCTATTGGTCTCATACTCTAATTGTTAACTGAGTGCTCTGTTTTAGAAAGTGCCCTGGGCCTTAAATTCTTCCGTGCTCTGATCCAAATAATGTCAGTGCCCTCAGGAAGGGCCAGAGATATTGGCTTGCCCTCCTCACCCAGGGCAGAACCTCTTCACCATGGAATGGGCACTGGTGTTGAAACTGTGAGCTGGTGTCAGCTACTTGGCTTCCACTGCTTGCCCAGTATATTTTCCACAGCAGGTGTAGGGATAAACACACATATATTTTTTAAAAAATGAAATTTTCCATGGCACACCCCTCCTGTTCTTAAAGCATACACTTTTGAAAACATTTGATTGTGAATTCTTTTTTAAAAAATATATTTTATTGATTTTTTACAGAGAGGAAGGGAGAGGGAGAGGGATAGAGAGTCAGAAACATGGATGAGAGAGACACATCGATTCAGCTGCCTCTTGCACGCCCCCCACTGGGAATGTGCCCGCAACCAGGGCACATGCCCTTGACTGGAATCGAACCTGGGACCCTTCAGTCCGCAGGCCGAAGCTCTATCCGCCGAGCCAAACCGGCCAGGGCTGATTGTGAATTCTTGCTATCAAACAGAAAGAGACTGTCCACCTGGCTCTGGCAGAGCCTAACACTAAACACCAAGAATTGCAGTGAAGAAATATTGGTTATTTTATTGATGAATGGTGCTATCCAGGAGAACAGGAAGCTAATAAATGCTCAAAAGCCTGAACTCCTTGATGGCATGTAGGTTACAGATTATATAGGGCGAAATCACAAGACACCATGGGTTAGGGGTTCTGGGTTGTGCTGGGAGCTGTTTGGTTGGAGGAAAGGTAAGGGTAATAAATCCTTCCTTTGTGTCTTGAGGACAGTTCCGAGGTCTGTTCCTGTGTCCCTCTGTGAGGTTTCATGGGAAAGTAGTCAAGGGAGTCATTCCACTTTAGGGCTCAGGAGCTGAACCATAACTGAGGTAGGAGATGTTATCTTTAGCTGCCAGAGGTCCAGATCTTGTGATCATTAGTCAGGTCTGAGCTATTGTCCTCTGCTGCCTTGGGGGTTGCTGATTATGGGGGGGGGGGGATAGGCTAGGTCTCTGAAGGATATTTATATAATTGTATGTAAATCTTTTAAAAATCTAAGTAAGCCTTTGGCCAGTTTTACAACCTAGGAATGTCTTTCTCAAGGATTTGGGAGCCATCTATTTGAAATATAAATATCAAGGAAGATAGCACCCCTATCTCTTCATCTCCTTGGGAATTTAACTTTGGTGTCTGGTTCCAAATTATAACTACCCACTTGTCATAAAAATACCAGTTTTATGATTCTTTTAGATAAAGGCAATTAGCAAGGACAAATGGCCACTTCAAATACCCGGTGAATTAAAGATAAACTATATGTGATAAATGGTACTGTTAAGTCCTCTTACTTGAGGACTAGTCACTGTTTATCCTGAGAACATGTATGGAAGGGACTGTGTCTGCCTAGGCTATGTAAACTGGTGAGATTTTTTTCTGTCTTGGCAATTTCTTTAGCAGATTGCCTGTATACATATCACAGTGTAATACATATGCAATCATAAAAGTGTTTTCTTTCTATTCTGCTTTTGTGGAGAGGCTTTTGGGTTGTCAGTAGCTTTTGTTTGTTATTATGTTTTTTCCTACAGTGGCGTGGGGGGTGGGGAGGTGGGGGGATGGGAACTGCCACTGGACTGCAGATTCTGCAACCTGAAGCTAGAGGAGACAGGAGCTGCCATTCAGCTGCTCTGATGTGAAATCTGCTGGAATTGGTCTTCTGCAACATGGAGATGCATTTATTGAGACATGTTTATGGCCCAGCCTATGGCCTATTCTGGAGAAGATTCCATGTACTTGAGAGGAACGTATATTTTGTTGTTTGGTGGAGTGGTCTTTAGATGTATGCTAGTCTAGTTGTTTTATAGTGTTGTTCCCTTGTTGCTACTAGTATCCTGGAGCTACCAGGCCCCTCTTAATTGCTCACTATTCAGATGCCCATTGTTATCAACAATGCCCTTCCATCCACATGAATTTTACAGGTTATTTGCAAATAAATTCAGTCCCTTCAGGCAAAGCTGCTGTGTTTAGTTAGTTCTTATGGCCTGCCTCTCCAAGTAGGCAGAAACTCCAGACAATTGTATCTGAACTGAGGGGTGGGTATAGTAGGTCACATGTCACACAATAACACGCCACTGGGCACTGGGGGGAGATGGTAGCCCCTAGTTATTTCAGTTTGCTTGTCTCCATGTAGAAACTTCACCCTACAAATAAATTGGGGCACCACATTATTGGATCAGGGCTCCACTATTTTTGGCCTGTCATGCCTGAGGCTGACTCCTCACGCTACAGCCTGGAGTTAGTCCTCCAGCCCCAGGCTTGCCTGGAATAGTGCTTCTGCAACATGGGACTGAAGGAATAAGAGACAGGGTTGCCTTCTCCTCTTAGGTTGAAAGTATGGCCTTAGACTAGATACTGAGGGGACAGGGAACCCCCATCTTCTCCTGCACATCCATATCTGGAGTAGAGCTTGTCACATGGAGCTGGGAGAGGCGCAACAGTTTATAACCCAAATGAACACAGATTCTCACTAGTTTTAGAGATTTAGTAGATTTTCTTGAACAAATGTTTGTTCATTTGCTGTATGCCCTAATGATAATTTCTAGGGAGTTTAAATGTGTGCACACGTGTGTGCATGCACATAATTGTCACCAATTAAATGATGTTTCACTGAGGAGTCAGCCTGTGTTAGGGAACTAGTCTAGCAATGGAATCTAGGGAAGATCTTACATATGCAGTTGTTATAAATTGTATTCTTTGCATTACATGTACCTCACACAATCTGGTAATCTTCAGTAAAACTCATGAAAAGTTGTGGCCTTGGCCTGACTTTGGCCAGGTGGCTCAGTTGGTTGGAGTGTCATCTCTGTACATCAAAAGTTTGCGGGTTTCATTGCCGGTCAGGACACATACCTAGGTTTAGGGTTGGATCCTAGGTGGAGGCACATGTGGGAGGCAACTGATCCATGTTTCTTTCTCTCTCTCCCCTCCTCTCTTAAAAACAACAACAACAACAAACCAATCAATAAACATATCCTCGGGTGAGGATTTAAGAAAAAGACTAAAAAGTTATGGCCTGGTCTCTGGTATGCAGTAGGAAATAAGGAAAGATGAGAGCACATTTTGGGATTAAAAGGTAGAAGAGGGGAAACAGAATTCTATTCCCCAAGTCCAAAGTGGTGGTCTCCTTGTTTCCCATTTGAAAACCATGGTGCCCAGAGAGCAGTAACCTCATGAGGCAGGAGGCTGCAGAAAGGAAGTAACATGGTAGCTTGCTGAGGCTCCAGACACAGTGAACTTTCTAGAAAACAAGGTAATAGGAGGCCTACTTTTAGCCAATATATTGCAATCATGTTGTTTATTAAAGCAGCACCCCCTCTGAGATGAAGCCACACCCCACCAGCATCAGTGCTTGGTGAGTAGAAAGTTTTTGTGGGAATTAGGAAAAAAACAGAACAGGCCAATTGTGCCCTGCATCAGGAATTGGTGAGCAGAGAGCTTGATCTGGATTTCAGACCCAAGTCTTGTGCCATACATGCTGCCCTTGTGCAGAATAGAAGTAGCACAAATTCTGTAATGGTCCGTGTGGTGTGAACTTAACAATAAAAGGGGCCATGGATTTTAGAAATAGTCTGGTGGAAGGGGCTCATTTGTGCCAGCTGTGTCTTGATTATACATATTTATACTTCAAAATGAAAAAAGGCTAGAATACACACACATATATAGAATGTCCTAAAAATATATACATATTTTAACAGCTGATAACTCAATTTTGATAATGAAATATATTTTTAAAGACTGCTTTTATACTTATTCAAAGTATGTATATACATTTTTTGGGCCACCCTAAATATTTTAATTTTCAAACTTGGTTATTCTGCATAGGGGGAATCATGTATTATTTATATTTTTATTTTGGTGGAAATTTTCTTTGAGATGAATTTATTTTATAACCAGGAAAAAAATCGAATGTTATTTTAAAGATAAATTGCAGAACGAGGAGTTATTGTCTCATCTGGAACCTAAGCTTATGTCCACCACTGGGGCTCAAAGTTTTCTGGTCATCTTTAGCATACTGATGGGGCTAAAAGTCTTTTTGCATTTGGAACTAGGAGATCTCCAAGGGAAAAAAATCACACTAAGTGAAGAGCAAGTCTGCAATTATGTTTAGCTCAGAAACAAAACTTAGGTTTTAGAAGGGGAGGAGTCTGACTGGGTTGTGGATTTATCTTCTTTTTAAAAAAAATATATTTTTATTGATTTCAGAGAGAGGAAGGGAGAGGGAGAGAAAGAAACATCAATGATGAGAGAGAATCATTGATTGGCTGCCTCCTGCATGCCCCTACAATGGATCAAGCCCCCAACCCTGGCATGTGCACTGATCAGAATTGAACACTGACCTCTTGGTTCATGGATTGATGCTCAACCACTGAGCCACACCGACCAAGCCTGTGGATTTATCTTCTGAGCATCCTTTCCCACTTACATCTCAGGGATAGAGGGGAGCCTGCAAGTAAACACTGAAGACTGAAAAAAAATTTTTTTTCGTTTTTTTATTATGGAAATTTTCAGACATCTACAAAAGTAGAGAGAATAGCATAATGAACTCTGAAATATCCATCACACATCTTCAACAATTATCAACTTATTGCCAATTCTGTTTCATCTATACACTCATTTATCCCACCCTCAGATTATTTTGAATCAAATACCAGTAGTGTCTCGTTTTATCTGTAAAATTTACAGTACACTTCTCTAAAAGATAAGGATAAAAAAAAGAAACAACTGCAGTACCATTTACACCTACAACCCCCCCTAATAATTTGGGGAGATGTGTGTAATTTTAAATTCTGCAAGAACTGGGGGAACAATCAATGTATTTCACTGGTACCATGAAGAAGGGTGTAACACTAAAATCTTTTTCCCGTGTAAATGCAAAAAAAAACCCCACAAAAAAACAAAAAAAAAACACTCTGGGGCCATTGCAGGAAGCTGGGGAAGAGTGCTGACATCATAAACCCCATGGCAAAACTCCATAAAATTCCCTCTAGACATTTTTGTCAATTTCTTAAAGTTGCTTTCCTAGAAGCAGCTGACCCAAGCACTCTCCTTCAAAATCCTTTATTTTCTGTTCCCCACTCACAGAAGTTCCCCACCACCACCACCACCCCTAATGGCTTTTCCAAGTGATAAAAATTTAGCTGTCTCTGTCCTCTGCATTCTCATATGCAAAAAACAGGTGGAATGAAGGGCTAGCAGTGTGTACTGGAAAAGGGGATAAAAATGATGGCAAACCGAATCAGTAAGAGATGCAAAATAAACCTAGACAAACTAAGAGGCCTAACTAACTTGGAAACTGCCTATACTGCAGTCTTTGTTGGCTCTGGCATCAAATAATACCGTAAAATGAAATTTTAAAATGAGAAAAACTCTTTTCTTCAAAGAGATGTTACGATTACATGAAAGAAGTGGTTAGGACATTGCAAAAACATCGAATTTAGTACTTGTATATCATTGTAAAATGTATTTTTATAAAAGCTCACAATATTAGCTTATGTTAATTGCATTTACTTTTATAGTTAGTTTTCGAGCAAGTGATTTTTTGAATAAACTTTTAAGCAAATTAGCAACAGTACAAAAACACTGAAGTTGTTACACAAAATACTGAGTCTACAAATTATTGTCCTAAGTGATGGGGTAACCTTAAAACTGTGCTAGCCACTGTGTGCTATGACATAGAAATATGAGTAATAACTCTTGTCCTTCAACGTCTTACAACTGCCTGGAAGTTTCCAAAACACCTGATACAGAAAAGCCACGCACATGGTGCCTAGCCAGCATATACACTTCTATGAGCACCACAATGGAAGGGGAATGTTTTGCCACATAGTGATGACAAAATATAAATTATATCAAAGAACCTTCAGTGTTGTCAACCATATTTCAAGTAGTGTCTCAGATGCAAACTATGCAAAGAGTAAGGAAATGTCCTTGCTCTCAAGGATATCATAGTCTAATCGAGAAGGCAGAAACATCATAAAAGCACAACAAAAGGCTATTGGTGCTGAATTAAGAGCATGTTCACATACACAGTACAATAACCAAGGCAAGAGGAGTCAGTAGAATAGCCAGGGGAGGGCTGTCCCAAGATGTAGCAGGAAACCCAGATGCGCTGTCTCCTTGGAAACATGAAAATGGTTATCTGCGCTTGACAATGCCATAGATCGATGCTTCACATTGACGATTCTTTGAAAGCAATCCTGAAGATCGTGCTGTTCATCTGGAAAAATAAAACAACATATGATTAACAGGCTTATACTAATTTAACAATTCCTCCAAAGGACAAATTTACAAGGGACCTATTACCTGCATCACTCACTTCACATTTGGAAAGTACTCAAAGAGTTATCAATGTAGATGCAATGTGGGTCTGAATAAGCAACTATGGGAATTACAGATCAGTATGTATTACTGAAACAAAAAAGTCAAGAAAGAAGTGATATTCGTTTTGTAAAAGGGGGTGGTCATCTAAGACAAAAATTCCTAAATTCCATGTTCTAGACTCTAGGCTTATGAAAGTAATTCAGGCTGGTTCCCACCCAAAAGTTTGCTGGATAGCCCTGACCAGGTGGCTCAGCTGATTGGAGAATCATCCCATATATCAAATCAAGTTTTTCATTATCCCCAATTTTATGTTTAAAAAAAAAAACTGAGCCCTATCCGGTTTGGCTCAGTGGATAGGCCTGCAGACTGAAGAATCCTGGGTTTGATTCTGGTCAAGGGCACATACCTCGGTTGCAGGTCCCTCTGCGGCCCTGGCCCTTTTCTGGGTTGTGCAGGAGGCAACCAATTGATGTGTTTCTCTAACATAGATATTTCTCTGCCTTTCCCTCTCTCTTCCACTCTCTCTAAAAATCAATGGGAAAATATCCTCAGGTGAGAATTAAATAATAATAATAATAATAATAATAATAATAATAAATCTGAGCATCAGATAGTTAAATAACTTGACTGAAGTAACAGAGAGAGCAAGAACTGGAACCAGTTTTCAACCCTAGGACTGTCTGACTTCAAAGGCCCAATGTAGTTTCTACCACATCCGACTCTCCCTCATGAAACCATCATGTTTTACTTCTTTTCCACCACTCAGAGTACTGTTTGCCCACACACATTTACGATCGGCTAACTTCAGTATTAGCAGGTTATCAGGAGACACGCGTAGGAGAATAAAGGTAGTCCAGAAGAGACCCAGGTATCTCAGCTGGGAGTCCTGATGAGAAGCAAGCATCCAGGCGAATGTAAGAGTTTTTAGTTCAGCACCCCAAATAGAGTGCCGTGTGACACAACACGTTAGTTCTAAACCTTGAAGAGAGATTGCTCAGGTGTCCCTCCACTCTGGAAGTCTGAAACAGCTGAACATCAAGAAAGGTACCTCCCTCAGCAGGTGTCATCACCAGCTCCCGTTCCTGTGGATACCCATAGTGGGAAGTTTACCTGGACCGTGGCTAAATCCTAATATGTGCAATAGCTTTCTTTCCAAAGCTAGTTTATGTTGAGA
The DNA here is from genome assembly GCF_000147115.1 of Myotis lucifugus. NCBI lineage: Eukaryota > Metazoa > Chordata > Mammalia > Chiroptera > Vespertilionidae > Myotis > Myotis lucifugus. The sequence goes on along the minus strand of NW_005871244.1, from coordinate 2,211,716 downwards.
AAACCATGGTTGTTCTGGGGGGACTGAGGCAGGGCAGTGGGGGCTGGAAGTTGACCACGCTACACGTCCTGTAGGAATCGTTTCCCCGATAAGATTCATGGACGTGCTTGGCTAACAACACCTTCCTGAGAAATACGGACTCTCTAAAGCGGTATTTTGTTAAAGGACCTTAGGGCCACATGGGGAGTGGCCATTTCAAGTAAGCGGTCAAAACTTTGCAGTTGTGAGCAATGTTTTGCAAATCAAGTTATGTCCAGATGAATAAAGACATTTCTGAAAAGGGCAAAGGAGATCACTTTATTTCTGAAGATAACGTTATTGTCGAGCACGGCAAGAGCACAAGAAGTCAAAGTTCTTAAATATCTTTTAATGCAAAACGGCTCATTGAAACCAACTCCCACCACAGCAGGTCTTGCCCACAAGGGCTAATACTGCGAACGAGAAAACAACTTCAGAACGAACAGGAACGAAAGAGGCCAGACGACCAAGGCGATCAGACTGTAAACGCGTTTGCTACAAAACCACACGACTGGTGCCCAAGGTGCACACGCGCGCTCGCACACACACACCGCCCCGGGCCGGGCGGGCAGGTAAGGCACCGTTCAGAAGAGCCCCTGTGCACTAGCCCGTGCGAACGAGGTTAACCGGCAAGAAGCGATGCTCAACGCTTCCGAAAAACCGGCGACTTGTCCACCAACAGTGCCTGGCAAGTAAGTGAGACAGTTTGCAAGCGAGGGTGAGCGTCTGCCAAGGAAACAAAAGGCGCCCCCTCCCCCGGGGAGCCCGCACGGGCGCTGGGGGTGCGCGGGCACTGGGCGCTGCGGGCGGGCGGGCGGGCGGGCGGGCGGCAAGCGGGGGTCTGCGCGGGAGCCGTACATACTAGCGGTCGCTCCCGGGCACGGAGTTTCCGTTGGTGGGGGGACCGCCCAGCTTTAGTTTCTGCAGGTACTCGGCATGCACGGGCTTGTGGCACTGCAGGACCTTGATGGCATCTTCGATTTTGAACCACTCTCGCTTCCTGCCAATGCTCACCGAGTCCTCCCAGTCCTCCAGCACCTCGGTGACGGTCAGGACGTACACGTAGGTCCGGTGCTTGGGGTCCTGGTTCTGCTCGAAGACGCCCAGGAGCCGGCCCAGCGTCCCCTTGACGCCCGCCTCCTCATACACCTCTCGCACGGCCGCGCCGCTCGGCTCCTCCTCGGGCTCCATGCCCCCGCCCGGCACGATCCAGCGGTCCGGGTAGCGGCTGCTGCTCACCAGCAGCACCTCGTCCTCGCGCTCGCTGCGGAAGCACAGGCACGCCGCCCGCTTCTTGAAGCCCTCGGGGTCGTACGTGCGCGTCTGGTTCGGCTTGCACTTCATCCTCCAGGTTGCCTGCTCCGCGCTCGTCGCCGCGCCGCTCGCTCGCTCGCTCGCTGGGGTCGCGCCGCCGCCGCCGCCGCCGCCGGCTCAGCCGCTGCGCAGAGAAAGGGCCGCTGCGCGGGGCGGGCGGGAGGGGAGCGCTGCAGCCCCGAGCCCGGAGCCTCA
>NW_005871244.1:2180786-2209600 GCF_000147115.1 Myotis lucifugus | reverse complement strand
CAGAGTCTTGCCTAATCTCTGCTGAGTCATGTCATGCGGTTTTCTTTCTTTCACAGGTTCTTCCCCCTGCCAGGCACCTTGGCACAGCCCATACCTGGACGCTTTTCGGCAACCCCTGTTGACATCTCACCTCCCCTGTTCCTCGTGTCTTCATCAGTCAGCCCCCCCCCCCCACTTGCATTTGCCTCACGTCCCCCAACAGCTGGAGGAACACCCCACCTAGTGTTTTATGACACCCAAGGATCTCCCCTCTCCACACCCTCCACCCTTCTCTCTCTCATTGGTAAGTGCTGGTGGGGGTTTTGGAACACATGCCTAAGGGAACCCCTTCATAGTCTACACTGTGATTTTTAGCAGCCTCCTGGCATGGGGCTGCAGCAAGGCCACGTGGTGCTCTGGCAGCTCTCTGTTTGCTCGTCCCACCCTCTAGGCTAGGCCCAGCAGTGGCCCCCACCTCCAGCCCAACATTCAACAACCTAAAGCAGGGGTCCTCAAACTTTTTAAACAGGGGGCCAGTTCACTGTCCCTCAGACCGTTGGAGGGCCGGACTATAGTTTAAAAAAACCTATGAACAAATTCCTATGCACACTGCACATATCTTATTTTGAAGTAAAAAAACAAAACGGGAACAAATACAATATTTGTATTTGCATGTGGCCTGCAGGCCGTAGTTTGAGGACCCCTGACCTAAAGCTTTCCCTCACCTGCTTAGTTTCTGTATTGCTTTCCTGCTCTAGCAGGCGTAGGAGCCTCATGGAGAAGACCTCTGCTGTCCCTCAACCTTTGCGACATGGCAACTTAGTGCATCTTGGTCTCCCCCTTACCAGGGACACTGCTGGCACCAGGCAAGTAAGATCCCCCAGACCTCACTCCTCCACTGAAATAATTCCTTATTCCAGCGAAAATGGACTGAGATGTAAATGGAAAGTAGTTGTGAAACATACAGTCCAATGTTTAAATAACAAGTTAGTTCAGCTTCCCAGGGTCTGCACCACCCCATTTATACCCAGAATAGCTCATGAAGTGATCCTGTTCCCAGTGGCAACACACATCCGCAGTATCTAGAGCAGTGATGGCGAACCTTTTGAGCTCGGTGTGTCAGCATTTTGAAAAACCCTAACTTAACTCTGGTGCCGTGTCACATACAGAAATTTTTTGATATTTGCAACCATAGTAAAACAAAGACATATTTTTGATATTTATTTTATATATTTAAGTGCCATTTAACAAAGAAAAATCAACCAAAAAAATGAGTTCGTGTGTCACCTCTGACACGCGTGTCATAGGTTTGCCATCACTGATCTAGAGCATAATATGATACAAAGGTATGGGTCGTATATGGAGAAAATGATTAAATGGAGACATAAAGAGAATGACTTCAACCAATAAAGACACAACTGGTACTGACCATGTTTTAGTGATCCACAGGTGATCAGGAACATATGAAGGAATGAAACACCCAAGATTAAAAACAAATGAAGAAAATGGGTTTTAGCAGGCTGTCCCCTCAGTGTGTCCATGCTCACAAGTACACAAGTGATGTGAAACCACTAGAAAAAAACTAGTACAGTCAGGACCTAAGCAAATATACCTTTTATCACCAAGAGCGTTAAATGTTGTTTTAGTGTTCTTTCCAGTGTAAGGAGATTGTAAAGAGAAAAAAGTCTGTCGTTTTGGTTAAGACGGCAAAATTGTCATCATCTTTGCAGATGTTATGAATATGTTCTTGGAAAACAACTAAGAAATGGTGTATATATAAATTCCTTTAAGCGGTAGAATGAAATAGTAATGTTTAAAATACCAAGATCTTTCATGTATGCCAGCAATAATCATCTGTAAATTTGGCACAGGGAACCCTGGCCGGGGTGGCGCATGTGGTTGGGCATCATCCCATGCAGTGAAAATTTGCCAGTTCAGTTCCCAGACAGGGCATATGCCAGGGTTGCAGGCTCAGTCCCGGGTAGGGGGCTTGCAGGAGGCAGCTGATTGGATTGATGCTTATCTCCCTCTCCCTTCCTCTTTGTCTATAAATCAATAAAAATATTTATAAAATTAGAATGGGGAAATGACATTCACAGTAGCAATATCAACCACCCCAAAATAGATTTTACCATGGGATCCTAAAAATAGGGTTAGGACATCGTAGTAGGAAATGATAAACTTGTACTCAGCTTTGGACGGTGGTTTGAATAAATCTGAAGGACCTGTAGCTAAGGCGGGAGACAGGGCTGATGTCTGGGCGGAGGAGTGGTCCAACCAGGCCCCAGCCACATCCCAAGTCTACTTCACGATACCAGGTCCTATCTGCTGTCTCACCAGAGGGGCCATTTTCTAGTTTATTCTGTTACTTCTACATGAGATTATGCCTATGCAATATGCCTCTGCTGGGGGCATGCCTGTTGGAAGGGAGAGGAATAGCAGCATTATAATATGGCATTCCTACTGGCAAAGACATACATAGCATGTTCCTGGATAAAGAGAGCCACAACTTACCGGTTCAGGACAATGCCCAGGAAAATTTGAAATTAGTTTTTTGTCCCCAGAATTTCATAAAACATGTTTACCATTTGCCCATTAGAATAATAGGGAAGATGGTTGTGACCTTTTCTAAAGAGCGGTGAAAATCATTTCTGAGAGACTAGCCTTCTACCACCTGGTTTGTCCACAGTTAGTATTTCTCCAATGATGCACAAGGTCATTTGATGAACCGCTGTAATAGTAACCTGTTACAATAAGAACTGCTTTCTGTGCCTGCGTCTCCTCCCACGTCGTCCTTGGCAGGGCAGATGGACCTCCCTTTGTCCAGTGGGGCAATGGCAAACGTGAAGCTAGCTGAGAATTAACAAGTGCTTGCACTCCTCAAACAAGATGACGAAAATATGAAGAAGCTGGGGCTAGGTGGGCGATGAGAGACCCATGGCCCTCGCATGCCCTTCACCCAGCTGCCTGAACCAAATGCCAGAAATGTGAGCGAGACCATCCCAGAGCATGAGCCACCCCCAGCAGAGCCACTGAGCGGACAGGGCACTGACCACAGATGCATGAGGACGCCTCCTGAGAGAGCACAGCAGAAGGAGCACCCTGCTGAGCCCAGCTAACAGTGCTGCGCCGCAGACTTGTGAGGGCAGGAGTCGGCTCTTGTTTAAAGTCACTAAATGGGGGAGGGGGCTGGTGTGTTATACATCAAAAGCTAGCTGATACAACTATTAACTGCCACCCATCTATATCCAACAGAAATAAAGAGAGAGCATTTTTAGAGTAGAAATTTCACCTCTGCTTGAAGAGCTTGACATGGGGCTTTCCCTGGAGTCCGAAGGAAAAGGGATGAGGTTAAGACAGGTAATATTTTTTTTTATTTAGACAAGGAGTTTTATTATCGCTCTTTTCTAAAATTTCTTTATTGATTAAGCTATTACATATGTGTCCTTATACCCCCATTATTCCCCAACGCCCCCACTCATGCCCTCACCCACCTTGTGTCTGTGTCCATTGGTTAGGCCTACATGCATGCATACAAATCCTTGGTTGATCTCTCTCCCTTACCCCCACCCTCCCCTACCTTCCCTCTGAGGTTTGATGATCTGATCCATGCTTCTCTGTCTCTGGATCTGTTTTTGTTCATCAGTTTATGTTGTTCATTATATTCCACAAATGAGTGAGATCCTGTGATATTTATCTTTCTCTGACTGGCTTACTTCACTTAGCATAATGCTCCCCAGTTCCATCCATGGTGTTGCAAATGGTAAGAATCCCTTCTTTTATACTGCAGTGTAGTATTCCATCGTGTAGATGTACCACTGTTTTTTAATCCACTCATCTGCTGATGGGCACTTAGGCTGTTTCCAAATCTTAGCTATGGTGAATTGTGCTGCTATGAACATAGGGGTGCATATATCCTTTCTGATTGGTGTTTCTGGTTTCTTGGGATATATTCCTAGAAGTGGGATCACTGGGTCAAATGGGAGTTCTATTTTTAGTTTTTTGAGGCAACTCCATACTGTTCTCCACAGTGGCTGCACCAGTCTGCATTCCCACCAGCAGTGCACGAGGGTTCCTTTTTCTCTGCATCCTTGCCAGCACTTGTCATTTGTTGATTTGTTGATGATAGCCATTCTGACAGGTGTGAGATGGTACCGCATTGTCATTTTGATTTGCATCTCTAGATGATTAGTTACTTTGAACATGTTTTCATATGTCTTTTGGCCTTTCTTCTGTCTTCTTTCCAAAAGTATGTATTTATGTCCGTTGCCCATTTTTTGATTGGGTTGTTTATCTTCCTTTTGTTAAGTTATATGAGTTCCCTGTAAATGTTGGAGATTAAACCCTTATCAGTGATAACATTTGCAAATATGTTCTCCCATGCAGTGGGCTTTATTCTTGTTCTGTTGATGGTTTCCTTTGCTGTGCAAAAGCTTTTTATTTTGATGTAGTCCTTTTTTTTTATTTTCTCTTTAGTTTCCATTGGCTAGGAGCAGCATCAGTGAAGAAATTCCTTCGGCATATGTTTGCGATTTCGCTGCCTGTGGATTCCTCTAGTATTTTTATGGTTTCCCATCTTACGTTTAAGTCTTTTATCCATTTTGAGTTTATTTTTGTGTATAGTGTAAGTCGGTGGTCCAGTTTAATTTTTTTGCATGTATCTGTCCAATTTTCCCAACAGCATTTATTGAAGAGACTGTCTTGACTCCATTGTATGTTCTTGCCTCCTTTGTCGAATATTAATTGAGCATAGTGGTTTGGGTCGATTTCTGGGTTCTCTGTTCTATTCCATTGATCTATGTCTGTTCTTGTGCCGATACCAGTCTGTTTTGAGAACAGTGGCTTTAGAATACAGCTTGATATGTGGTATTGAGATCCCTCCTATTTTGTTCTTCTTTCTTAGGATCACTGCAGCTATTCAGGGTCTTTTTTTTATTCCAGATGAATTTTTGGAAAGTTCTTCTAGGTCTGGACAGGTAATATTTCCTATGAATAGTCTATGTGCCAGGCCCTGTGTTGAGCACTGTGTCCTTTTTAACTGACAGACAATTGAACCTTAAGGAGGCAGTTATTATTTGCATTTCATAGAACAGATGGCTTAGAGTTTGCACTTCAATGGGTCTTCATGCCTCTCTAGCCTGTGCAGTCACAATATCACCAGGTCTTGTCAAAAGTATTATTTTCATCGAGAGCTATGTTTTTTTTGTGTGACATTCTTTGATGGCATTCAGAGTTGAGTCCTTGGGTGAGGTGTTCATTTGTTCAGAGTCACTGAGTTCAAAGAAAGTTAATTTTCCCATGTGGATGTTCTTCTCTTGCACAATATAGCGAAAAGAACACCTGAATGCCTATCTCACTCCCAGCAATTATGTGTGTCATCTTGAGATGTTACTTAACAACTCCCAGTTAAATCCCCCCGCAGGCATGAAATGGAATAAGTGATACAGAAAAGAAGATACTCTATTTTGCCATCACTCCTAGCACTGATTGTAATTTATTGATGTTCTGCATTATTTTATGCACTAAATATGTTTTTACCCACAAACTTGGAAAATGAGTATCAAGATCCCCCTTAAGCAGATTAAGAAACAGGCTGAGCCCTGGCTGGTTTTGCTCAGTGGATAGAGCGTCAGCCTGCGGACTGGAGGGTCTCTGGTTCTCCGGTTTGATTCCGATCAAGGGCATGTACCTTGGTTGCGGGCACATCCCCAGTAGGGGATGTGCAGGAGGCAGCTGATCGATGTTTCTCTCTCATCGATGTTTCTAACTCTCTATACCACTCCCTTCCTCTCTGTAAAAAATCAATAAAATGTATTTTAAAAAAAGAAACAGGGTGAGATGGGTTAAGTAAGGCAGGCAGTAAGGATGGAGCTGAGATTGTCACCTTGGTCTGCCTGACTCCAAAGCCATCCTCTCGCATTCACTAGGACATATTTCCCATCTGTTCTGAGCTGCTGAGATGCACAGTGCGTGTGATGGCTTTGGCACAGACTTCCTCCTCTCCCATTCCTTCCTCCCTAGGATACGCAGGCTCCCAGGAGAGCATAGCTTCTATGTCATGGTCTAAAGCATCGGTTCTCAACCTGTGGGTCGCGACCCCTTTGGCGGTCGAACAGCCCTTTCACAAGGGTCCCCTAAGACCATCCTGCATATCAGATATTTACATTATGATTCATAACAGTAGCAACATTGCAGTTATGAAGTAGCAACGAAAATAATTTATGGTTGGGTCACAACATGAGGAACTATATTTAAAGGGCCAGAAGGTTGAGAACCACTGGTCTAAAGATAAGAGGTTCTGCTCTGAGACCAACCAGGTTGGGTTGTGTATTTCTGCATTTTTTTCTGAGTTAGGACGGAGCAGGCAGAGTGGAAAGAGACGGTGTCATGAGCAGCATTGTCCTGGGTATTGACAGAGGGCAGGAGCATGACAGAGGCCACATGGATCACAGAGGACTGTTATCATTGTACCTGGTCTGTGTTCATGGGAGATTCAAAGTGAAAGAGGAGTGACTGTAGGTAGCTCTGTGCCTATCTTTTCACTTGGGGAGGCTTGGTAGGGTGAGTCTCAAATCCCTCTCCACATTTCCCCAGGTTCTTTGCTTCTTTTTGTCTATGTTTCTCCTGAACCACAGAAGTGGATGCATAGTGGGTCATACTAGGTAACTACATTGTCAACGACAACGCGATCCAACAAAATATACCTCCCCAGTTTTTCTCCAGATTAGTTGATGAATCTCAGGCTGGATACCGGATTTCTAATGTGTGATTATATGAGTAACGGCACCGATGTGCAGTCAACGGTGTGGACACAAAGATGGAGGGATGTCTCGTCCAGGTGATGGAGGATGTCTAGCCCACTGTCTCCAAGAGGCAGCGCGTGCCGATTCCTCGTTCACTCCCTCAGGTTCCCTGACTGCGGTGTTCTCTTTGCCCTGGTGCTGTGCCCTCTGTAGATTTCTAATTCAGCACTGAAACCCTGCCCAGTGCTTCTCGGTCCTGCATCAGAGTCAAGTGTGAATCCTCACTCAGCTCTTCAAGGCCTGCAAGACCTGGGCCCTGTTTCCTCTTTGACTTTGCCGTTAGGATTGTCCCCTTCAGCCACTCACCCCCGACTCACCTGGACTGCTACAGTCCGGATCTTGTCAGCCTGGCTCCCTTCTCAGCACCTCAGCTCTAGCTACTCCATCTGCCTGGAATGCTCCTCACTCACATCGGCCTGACTAACATGCTCCCTCCATTAAGGCTGGCTGAGCCCTCACCTGCTCACAGAGACCTGCCCAGGCCTCCATCTTTCATATTGCTAAGTGCAGGCATCCTCTCCCCACCCCCACCCCACCCCCATGTTCCTTATCCCTTTACCTTGGCCTAAATTGTCTGTCTGGTATGCCACTCACCAGCTAGCTGACTATGTTCTTTACTTCTTTGTTATGTGCATTGCTTATCTCTCGCCTCCCCCATAGCCCCTGCTTGAATACAAGCTCCCTGATCTTAGGGATCATTGTCCCTTGTTCGCTGGTGTATCTCAAGCAGCCCAGAACTTTGCTGAGCACACACTGGAGTCAGCCGGACAGTATCTGTTGATGTGAGGAAGAGTCTGTCTCCCCCACTGCATTGCGACAGCCTTGAGGACAAGGGCCTTGTTTCATTGGTCTCTGTCAGCCCCCTTCCAGGACACTTTCTGATACAACTGGACAGACACTGCTGAATATTTGTGGAATGAGTAAGTGACAGTAATAGAGAAAACATTTCTGCTTCCAGACGGTAGTGTTTCCTGTAGGTGCCATCTGTGTCAGCACCCTGCGTGTGTCAGCTGCCGTGCAAACCCTGCTAGTCAGCTGGGAAGCTTCTTTAAATGCTCACCTGAGGATATGTTTTTTATGGATTTTAGAGAGAGGAGAAGGAGAGAGAGAGAAACCTCTATGTGAGAGAGAAACATTGATTGGTTACCTCCTATATGCATTCCGATCAGGGATCAAACCCACAACCTGGGTATGTGCCCTGACAGGGAATTGAACCTGCCACCTTTCCGTGGACAGGCGGAGCTCCCACCCACTGAGGCACACCAGCCAGGTCAGCGGGGACACATTTCAGAGCCAGAATCTGATCCACTGTCTGCGGATCCCTCCTCAGGACCTTTGCTCTAGCTAATCCATCTGCCGGGAATGCTGCTCACCCACACCTGCTTCCATCTCAGAGGGAGTATCCTTGCCTTGTTGAGTTGGGCAAACTTGTACTATATTTACATCTAATGTTTCATTATATTTTGTGGAAATGAAAGCATCCTTGAGAATAAAGCACATTTACATAATTAAACACAATGAAAGCCAAACAATGGAACGAAGTAATTGAAGTAAAAGTTGAGATTAATGTTAAGTAATAGTACACCTAATGATGGGTACCTACTCTGGGCACTTCATCATCTTTCATTTAATCCCAATAAAAACGCTCATAGGAAATGTTTCCATTTCCATTTTTATGAGGGAGAATGTTGAGATCAATGACATTCTCTAAGCTGCCAGGCTCTGACAGCTGGTAGGCAGCCACATGAGGTGCACGCTCAGGGCTCCTGGATGCTCGCTCTCTGCAAGGGCTGCCGTGTGGCCAGGCCCCCCATCGCTTCCCCCAGCAGTCCTGTCTTATTCCCTTTCTTTTGTTCACAGATGCAGCTGTCCGGCATTTTCATCCCGTCTCCAGCCTCTTAGAAGCTCTTCATCCCAGGGATCTCCCCAGCCCCTTTGGACAAAGGTTGGTGTCTTCCACCCTGATTTCTGCCGTGACACAGGGAAGGTGACCGCTCAGGGTCCCTGTGAATGATGGCGGTAAGTGCTATTTACAGCTCCTTTGTGCCTCTCGATGATTGTGGATCCTGAGGAGGGTCCTTGGTTGCAGAGCTAGTTTCCCTGTTCTTGGCAGGATGCCCTTCCCTTCCTCAGAGATATCAACGCAGCCTAGGAGGGGACATAGCTTACTTATCAAGACACGGTGCTCCCACAGGCCCAGGCACCATGAGACCCGCTCCCTCAGAGGCAAAACAGGTTTTTCAGGGTTACCACACTGTTGCACACATTCCACAGGTTCCTTAGAGAAAGAGGACCACGCACGTACAGTGATGTTTGGTATCAGAAATGGGTTCAGGTAATATCCTTGCCTTGTTGCTCGGGGCGAACTTTCTGATGGTGCAGTTCCCAGTGTGCTTGTAAAGGAATCCTGTTTGTTTGGTTTTGTTTGATTCTTGAACTGCAACATCAGAAGAGATGATAAAAAATCTATGGGAGTCTACCATGTTTCAGGGATATATATATCTCACCAGTAATTTTCATAACATCCTTATGACATACATGCCATTCTTCCAGTTTCACAGGGGAGGACATGAAGGCTCAGGGGGATAGGTAACTTGGTCCTGGTCACACAGCTAGGAAGTTGCAGAGATGGGACTTAGAAGAACTGCTGTCACAATTATTGCCTTTTTGGTCAACATACCTCACATAAAGAAAGAAAAGAAAAAGTCGTGCTTTTGACAATTACCAATGTAAATTTAAAAGTTCCATTCCTTTACTATATCACTGTTGTATTTTTGGAGCTTTAGTCACAAGAAGTAATTCTTCTCCCTTACATAAAATACTGAGTTTACAATAACATTAGAGTTGGGGGTGTCAGGTAAGGAAAGACATATGCATGACTAAGTCCTGGGAGTAGTTGCTTTAAGCCACGTTGTGTGCTGAAAGTGTGTGATGTAGAAGCACATGGACAAATGAGCCAGATTCCTAGCCCTCCAGCACCTAATGTCTGCAAGGGTTTTCGTGGCACCTGACATGGAGAAGCCACGCATGTAGTGCCTCCAGGGAACACAGGGACTGAACTGCCATCAGAGTGGCAGTGGGTGCCTTGCTGTCCATGATTCCATAGGAAATAAATGAACTCAACTGACCTTCCGCAACACCTCCCGTGTTTTCTGCAGGGGACTTCACACAGGACGTGCAAACAGCAAACACAACACGGTTCTACTCTTTATCTCATAGGAAGGCAAACGAAAGAGTGGAATGTAATTTATGAATTACAAGTCTCCACAGGGTACATTTGCCTGCAAGAGAGGTAATGTGGAAGAGGAGACAGAATTGGACGGAGAGAGAATAGAGGCAATAGGAGCAGGAGTCAGATCAGGGGAACCGAGTCCTTGTGACTCTGACCATGCGTGGCTGTCCCTGAAAATTCCATAGTTTCGGGGCTCACAGACTTGATCTCATATTCCTGAATACTTATGATTTTCTCCAAGACAGTTAATGGAATTTTCAGTCTTGTATTCATCAATTTTTAAATGATATTTTTTTGCATCATCACTGTATTTGCAAAGACTAGAGGAATTTTCAGAGTTCTCCCAGTGTGAGGGAATTTCAGACAATTGAGAGATTATTAGACAGGCCTACACTGATCATGAAGCCAGGAAGTCAGCAATGCATAGGTACTTGAAGCTATTGAATATAGGGGGCTGGGATGTAGTGAGAAATTCTCTGTGTTCCAGGCACTGTAGTAGGCTCCGGGGTTAGAGGGATCATTCAAGCTGATTAGCAGGTGGATCTTAACCCCAGTGGTCTGTAAAGATTTGTCAAATTTGTGTATCAAGGGGGTGTTTCTCACACACACACACTGCATTAATAAACTAGAATTCTGGAACTCAGCTAGGATATAGGGTATTGGAGCCAGTCTGTCTGACTCTAAAGCCTCAAAGAATGTCTATGACATCAGACCCTTTGCATAATGATTTATTTCAATGTAATTCAGAGCCACTACCTGCAAGTCCCCTGGCTGTGTTTGTCTGTTGCTGCCCCACAGAGAACCTTGGAACTGAAAGTCCTCTCTTATCTAAAGGTCAGGGACAGCCCTAAGCGGTTTGGCTCAGTGGATAGAGTGTCGGCCTTCGGACTGAAGGGTCCCAGGTTCGATTCTGGTCAAGGGCATGTACCCCGGTTGTGGGCACATCCCCAGTAGGGGGCGTGCAAGAGGCAGCTGAATCGATGTTTCTCTCTCATCGATGTTTCTAACTCTCTATCCCTCTCCTTCTCCCTTCCTCTCTGTAAAAAATCCATGAAATATATTTAAAAAAAATAAAGGTCAGGGACAGACTGGGCAGCTCCAGCGTCCAGGCTGTGCACACTGCCTGAGCATGGCACCGGCTTCCCAGAAAGTAGCCTTTTTTGCTGCTGTCCCACTTCGAGCCTTGGTCTGGCCCCCATATTGCAGTGAATCTTCACTGCACCCCATTTAGAATTCTCTGCACTGTGCCTCCCACAGCACTTATTTTAATTTGCACCTCAGAGCCACACGTGGTTATGCTGGGCCAGAAATTATTCCTCCTCCTGTCCAGTAGGTTGTTGAATAACAGAGAATACACTGATAATGTAAATGTTGGTTTTCTGTTGCTGCATAGCTAATTGCCACACATTTGGTGGCTTAAATCAACACATTTATTATTTCACAGTTTCCACGGGGCAGAGGTGGGGCATGGATCACGTGAGTTCTCTGTAGGGTCTCCTGAGGCTGAAATCAAGGTGTCAGCTTGGCGGGGTCTTACCTGGAGGCTCTGGGGGAAGCTGCCTCGCAGCTCTTTGAGGTGGCTAGCAGGTGCAACTCGTGTGGTGGCAGGACAGACCCCACATCCTTGTGGGTGTGTGTGGGGGGGCTGCTCTCAGATTCCAGAGGCTGCCTGTATTTCCCGTCATGTGGTTCCCTCCATCTTCAAGGAAGCAGTGTGGTGCCGAGTTCTTCGTGTGCTTCCAACTTCTCTTGCTTCTCCTGCCGCTGCTGCTGCTAGACAGAGAGAACTGTCTCCTTTAAAAGGCTCCTTGATTACATTAGGCTCTTTTGGGTAATCCAGGGTAATCTCCCTGTTTTAAGGCCCACAGTTTAGTGACCTTAATTATATCTACAAAATCCCTTTAGCCACGTAAACCAACACACATGTGCAAGTGATAACTCCTCTTGTTCACAGTCCTGGCATTGTGCTGGGAAATATCTGGAGACCAGTTTTAGAATTCTGCCTGCCACAACCTTTGATAACTGCCGGTTAATTATTTATGAAAGTCCTGTTTTGTGACTCTGATTGTCTGCATTCCTGTGAACACACTGCCCCCTCTTTATTGACGTACCTCATGTCATCATACACTTTTACTTCAACAACAGGCTTGTTCCTTCTCAAGTGTATTAGTCGAGGTTCTCTCTCTCTCTCTCTCTCTCTCTCTCTCTCTTCCTCCCTCCCTCCCTCCTTCTCTCCTATCTTTATGGCCATTTATCCTCTTCTTGAAAGCAAAGAAACCTCCTGTAGAAAGTTGTCTACACTTACTGTCCTCAATTCCTCTCCTCCCATTCTCTCTGATTCATACTTCAATCAAGCTTACACAGCTTCTAGTAACATGGAGCTGTTCTGCTCAAGGTAACAATGACATCAATATTTCTAATCAGATGCCTGTCTCACAGTCCTCTCTTAATGACCCATTCCTAATTTCTGCAGAGTTGATCACTCCCTCCACCTAGAAGTACTTTCCTCGTGTATTATTTGGGGTTCTCTAGAGAAACAAAACTGATAGGATATATATACAGGAAGGGAATTATTCTAAGGAAGTGGCTCATGCAATTGTGGAGGCTGAGAAGTCATCTGATCTGGTGGTGTTTCCAAGCTGGAGTCCCAGGAAAGCCCATGGTGTAAATTCAAGTAGAAAGGTTCAAGAACCTGAGAAGCCAATGATATAGTTTCCAGTTGGGGTCTGAATACCCGAGAATTGTAATGCAGAAGGCAGAAGAAGATCCATGTCTCAGCTCAGTCCTTCAGATAGGAAGGGATAAATTCTTCTTCCACCTTTTCATTCTATTCAGACTCTCAAAGGGATTGGTTGATGACCACCCACCCTGAGGAGGGCAAACTGCTTCGCTGAGTCCATGGATTCAAATGTTAATTTCATCCAGAAACACCCTCAAATACACACCTTGAAATAAGATTTAGGCAAATATTTGGCGACCCCGTGGTCCAGTCAAGTTGTCACATACACACCTGAGGTCCAGGACAACACTTTTCTGGTTGTTCTCTGACCTCATTGGCTATAATTCCTCATTGTTTGTGGCAGGTTCATCTTCTTTCCTTTTGACCTCTTGGAATCAATGTTCCCTAGAACTCAATCCTTGGTCCTCTTCTCTTTTCTACCTACACTCATCCCCCTGGTGAGCTCATCCAATATTGTGGCCTTATATGCCATCTATACCCTCTTCTCTCTCCAGTTTAGATATCCAGTGTAAATGCCAGAGTCTATTGCCTACTGTTTAGAAGAGCAGTTTATAAAGATTAAATGATAAAGCATTTACAGAGTGCTTAGTAAAAGGAAAATCAATTAAGTTTATTATTTATATTTCATTCTTAGTTTTTAAACTTTTAATTTTTAACAATATTTTTTAATTAACTTTTAAAAATAGCACTGCACATAATGCATTTTTGTATTTTCGGTAATTATAGAAAATTTTACCTGATCTTATTTGAGGAAAAGATGATACATTATGAATTAAATTGTTAAATACTTTTGTCTTATAAACCCCAAAGTCATATTACAGGAATGATTGAGGTGATACTGGAAATGCTAAGTGAGGCTTTGGAATAAGAATTTTGCTAGATACTAGATGGAGCTTTTAAAACTTTTTTTTAATTAATGAGGTTCTCCCAGAAAGCCTCAAAGTTGCCTAGGAGTTTGCTTGGAATCTGATTTCTAAATTCAACAAATGGTGCCTACAAAATAGCATCCACTATATCAAGTCCCTTTTGGAAGTGAGTATTTTTCATGTCTGTGGTTTCTATAAAATTCTTTAGCAAATACTCAAATATTCCCACCATATTTCCAGAAGAATTCCTCTGACTATACACTAGTAAAGGCCAATGAAACATGATCTGCCATAATTATGGATTTCACAATCTTGTGTTAGAGGCAGATACATAATAAAAAAGGAACTGTAGACTTTGAAGTATAAATCTGTATAGACTACCATGGGAGTCCAAAGGAGGGACACAGGGAATGTGGACGAGAGAAATGGACAGAGGACTATCCCAAAATGTCTGGTATGTATAAACAGTGTGTTTTTTTAAAATATATTTTATTGATTTTTTACAGAGAGGAAGGGAGAGGGATAGAGAGTTAGAAACATCGATGAGAGAGAAACATCGACCAGCTGCCTCCTGCACACCTCCCACTGGGGATGTGCCCGAAACCAAGGTACATGCCTTTGACCGGAATCGAACCTGGGACCCTTCAGTCCACAGGCCGAGGCTCTATCCACTGAGCCAAACCGGTTGGGCAAACAATGTGTTTTTGAAGTCCCTAATTGGGTTATATGACCTTTGGGCCAGTGAATACTCTCTGACGTGCTAATAATAACTTTGAACACCACCACCCCTGGGGCATTTTGTTTTCCTGAGGTTAGGGTAGTTCCTGTGGTTCCTGTCTTTTGCCTCTCTACCTAACTTTTGGTGGGCCAAAGTTTGTACTTACTGGTTTTGACTGACTGAGGACATCATTTTAAACTAAGAATGGCCTTGGCAGAATCCCTTTGCCCCAGCTCTGCTGTTGTCTCTGGGTCTGTGTCATCTCTGTGGTATATCACAACAACAAAAGGAAGGTGCAAAGCCATGTACAGTGTTTTCTACCACTTTTGTATTAAAAATGGGGGTGGGAGGAAGCCGGTGTGGCTCAGTGGTGGAGGGTCGACCTATAAACCAGGAGATCATGGTTCAATTCCTGGTTAGGGCGCATGCCCAGGGTTTCGGGGTCCATCCCCAGTAGGGGGCATGCAGGAGGCAGCAGACCAGTGATTCTCATCATTGATGTTTCTCTCCTTTCCCTTCCTCTCTTAAATCAATAAAAAAAATATATTTTTTAAATAACAGGGGGAGGAAGTATATATGTCCATACTTGTGTATATATCCTCTGGGAGGATACGTAAGTTATCTAATAACAGTTGTTACCTGCTTGTGGGGAAGGCAAATGGGAGATGAGAGTTAGGGAAATCATTTGGCATCTATCCTAGGTAACTTCTTGAATTCTAAACCATGATGTGGTATTGTTGATTCAAAGAAGGACTTTTTAAACTAAAAATCAAAATGAGATAATTTCCTGAGGGTTGAATTGTGAGGGCTTTGAACCCTGCCCCCAAACCTCAGACCCAGATTCAGGCACAAAGAGACACATGACCTTGTTGCAACTTGACCACCATCTCCAGAAAAATCTTATCTTCTTTGTGTTGGATTGCCCTGTGGAGGCAAAAACCAGAATTACAGGATCTTCTGAGAGTGAGAGAGGGAAGTGAGGAAAGGGCCTAATTTATCTGGAGGTGGAGTTAAGGGACCCCTAGTGGAGTGTTTAAAACAAGCCCTAGCTTCCTGATATTTCACATCCAAGTACTTCAAAATGCACCTTTAGAAATTAAGGGTATTTTCTTAGAAAAATTCATTATGATGGTCAACAAAATTCCATAATGCCATCCCAAACCTAAACCTATATAAATGTTCACAATTGCCTCCAAAATGTCTTTTTACAGTTGGTAGGTGCAACCATTTCTCAGTGTAGTGTTGGCAACAGATGTGACCCCCACCTCTTGTTTTTACGTTCCACTGTATTTCTAGTGCCAGTCACAAAGTATGGCTTCATGTATTGTGATGTGTTTCCCTGGGATGGTGTCATCATTATTATGTGACATCTGCCTAGGACAGTAGTGAAGATGTAATTCAACAGTTTTTAAAATAGGTTTTTATTGATTTTTTTTTTTTAGAGAGAAAGGAAAGAAGAGGGACAGAGAGACAGAAATACTGATGAGAGAAACATAATTAATCAGCTGCCTTCTGCACCCCCCACTGGGACCAAGCCCACAGCCCACGCATGTGCTCTGACCAGAAATCGAACCTGTGATCTCCTGGTTCCTGGGTTGACGCTCAACTGCTAAGCCACACCAGCTGGGCCAACATTTTTAATTATAGTTATTTTGAAGGGAGTATAAAAGAATTAATGAAAACAAGAAAGGCAGTAAGTCAGTGATTGTTGAAGGTAACTGATAGGTACAAGGGGTTTCGTTCTATATTATTTTCCCTATTGTTTTTTGAAATGCTTAATAAAAAATATAATGGCATATCCTATGAGGGATGGAGTACAGTTATGGAACACAGTTATAGGATAATTTTTCAATGCTCTTATCTTTTCTGGAAAACAACTTTCAGAAATATGCTAGAACAAAATGCATTAGCTTTTAATTCCATAAGAATGTAAGAGATCAACCGAAGGACTTGTTTGCATGCATAAAAGCACAACCAATAGACGCAAGACGTGGGGGGGGGGGGTAGCGAGGGCAAGTGCTGGGGGGTAGGGGAAGCCGGGGGAGGTCAATGGGGAAGAAAAGGAGACATATGTACAACTATTTGTAATACCTTAAGCAATAAAAAAAGAACATATCATAATCTAAAAATAAAGGGAAAACTGAATTTGTGATGGAGGTCATTGTTGATTAAGAGATCCTTTAAAGACTATGCAACAAGTGACATTGGTTTGAAAATATCCCACTTTTAAAAACTATTGTGAGGACAAAGAAAGGAATCCAAATAGGTACTGAGTGTGAGATGATAATATTGGGGAATTGTTAATTTTTCAGTTGTGGTAATAGTATGATGATTTTTGTTGAGGAAAAGTGTTTTTTTTATTAAAGAGAAACATACTAAAACTTAGGGTGTCCCAAAAATGTATACACACTTTGAATAGTTATTAATTCCAATGTTTCTTTTTCAGATTTAACCCATTGGAATTAATAATCAAAGCGTGTCTACATTTTTGGGACACTGTATTTCAGAGGAAATTGAAAGGGTAGCTATAATTATTTGCTTTTAAATACTTTAAAAAGATGTAGTAAATATGATAAAATTAACAGGACTGAAATCTAGGTGATAGATTCAGAAATGATGGTGGTGGTAAGGCAGTTTATCAGTCTCGCTTAACCTCCACTTAAAAACAAACATAACAACTAAATAGGAAAACTGAAAATTACTATTAGCAACATTTGCAATAAAGCGTGATGACAAGATATTCTGACATACCTTAAAATACACGTGGTTGGAGACAAACCACCAACACCCACAGGACCTGTTGGCATCTGTGTGACAATAAAAGGAGGAAATAACGTCACAGCATTTGAATACCATAGGACAGAAGAGCAACAAATAGCCAGCAGATACTCAGTGGAAAACATAGCAGGCCAATTTGAGAATAGCAGCTGACAGTGATAATGGGTTTTCCAACCCTAAGTCTGTGGTGTGTTAAACCCTAAGTCTGTGGTGTGTTTAGATAGAAAAGCTAAAAAAGGCTTGACTGCTAGTATAGTATTGGCCAATATCTCCTACTATGACTACTTTCAAATTTCCAACGTGATGTCACTGCAACTGGACTTGAGAAAAAAATGTGAAATAGAACACTATAATATTTCTACCATACAAACACAACAGGCATGAATAATCTCAAGGGCATAATGGTAAAATGTTTATTTTTTTCTTTAGATTTCACATGTAAGTGAAATCATATGGTATTTGTCTTTCTCTGACTGACTAATTTCACTTAGCAAAATACTCTCTAGACACGCCCATGCTGTCACAAATGGTAAGATTTCATTCTTTTTATGACTGAGTCATATTCCATTATATATATGTACTACAGCTTTTATATCCACTCCTCTGTTAATGGGCACTTGGGTTGCTTCCATATCTTGGCTATTCTAAATAACACTGCTATGAACATAGGGGTGCATATGTTCTTTTGAGTTAGTGTTTTAGATTTTTTGGATATATTCCCAGAAGTGGAATGACTAGGTCATAAGGCAGTTCCATTTTTAACATTTTGAGGACCCTCCATGTTGTTTTCCATAGTGGCTGCACCAGTCTGCATTCTCACCAATAATGCACAAGGGTTCCCTTTTCTCCACGTCCCCACCAACACTGGTTATTTGTTGATTTATTGAAGATAGTCATTCTGATGGGTGTGAGGTGATATCTCATTGTGGTTTTAATTTGCATTTCTCTAATAATTAGTGATGCTGGGCATCTTTTCATATGTCTATTGGTCATCTGTATGTCCTCTTAGGAGAAGTTTCCATTCAGGTCCTCTGCCCAATTTGTAATTGAATGGTTTGGTTGTTGTTGTTGTTGTTTTTGCATTGAGTAGTATACATTCTTAATAATTTTTAAATACATATTTTTATTGATTTCAGAGAGGAAGGGAGAGGGAGAGAAAGATAGAAACATCAATGATGAGAATCATTGATTGGCTGCTTCCTACACGCCCCCCACTGGGGACTGAGCCCGCAACCTGGGCATGTGCCCTTGACTAGGGGACCCTTCAGTCTGAAGGCTGATGCTCTATCCACTGAGCCAAACCAAAAAGGGCATTCTTTATAAATTTTTTATATTAACCCCTTATCACATGTACCATTGGTGAATATCTTCTTCCATTCCCTAGATGGTCTTTTAATTTCATTGATGGTTTCCTTTGCTGTGCAAGAACTTTTAGTTTGGTGTAGTCCCATTTGTTAATTTTTTTTTCTTTCCCTTGCCCAAGGAGATATATCAGAACAAATATTGCTGAGAGAAATGTTAGAGATTTTACTGCGTATGTTTTCTTTTAGAATGTTTTATGGTTTCGAGTCTTCAATTTAAGTCTTTAATCCATTTTGAGTTTATTCTTGTATATGGTGTAAGAAGGTGGTCTAGTTTAATTTTTTAATTTATCTGTCCAATTTTTCCAGTACCATTTATTGAATAAATTGTCTTACTCCATTGTATGTTCTTGCCTCCATTGTCAAATATTGATGATATAGGCATTTTTTTTTCTGGCCTCTCTATTCTGTTTCATTGATCTATATGTTTTTACTTAGTACTACACTGTTTTGATTATTATGTCCTTGTAGTATAGTTTGATATCAGATGGTGTGACACCTCCAACTTTGTCTTCTTTCTTTCAATATTACTGAGGCTATTCAGGTTTTTGTGTGGTTCTATATAAATTTTTGGATGATTTTTTTCTAGTTCTATGAAATATGCTCTTGGTATTTTGATAGGAATTGCATTGAATCTATAGATGGTAATGATGATAATTATTCCTATCCATGAACAGAGTATATACTTCCATGTAGTTGTATCTCCTTCAATTTCTTTCTTCAGTCTTTATAATTTTCTGAGTACAGGTCTTTTACTTCCTTGTTAAATTTATTCCTAGGTATTTTATTTTTTGATGCAGTTGTAAATGGGATTGTTTTTTTAGTTTCCCTTTCTGATAGTTCCTTATTGATATATAAAATTTTGTATCCTGCTACTTAACTGAATTCATTTACCAGTATAACTTCAAGAATTTGTTCAAGTACCAATAATCATTTTTCTTTCTTTTTTTAAATATATTTTTTATTGATTAAGATATTACATATGTGTCCTTATCCCCACATTATCCCCTACCCCCCCCCCCCCGCTCATGCCCTCACCCCCCCGTTGTCCGTGTCCATTGGTTAGGCCCATATGCCTGCATACAAGTCCTTTGGTTGATCTCTCCCCCAAATAATCATTTTTCTTCCTGGTAATTGCTTGTGTTATATTTGGTTGACATATTCTGTCCTGATTCTTTTTATTTTATTTTTTATATATAGATATATTTTATTGATTGCAGAGAGGAAAAGAGAGAGAGAGAGAGAGAGAGAGAGAGAGAGAGAGACAGACAGACAGACAGACATCAATGATGAGAATCATTGATTGGCTGCCTCCTGCATGCCCCCTACCAGGGATCGAACCTGCAACCTGGGCATGTGCCCTTGACTAGAATCAAACCCAGGACCCTTCAGTCTGAAGGCTGATGCTCTAGCCACTGAGCCAAACCAGCCAGGGCTGTCCTGATTCTTATATGCTACTCTATAGCCATTGTCACATTAAATGATCCTACAACAAAAGAAGCAGGAAAAATTAATCCTCATCCAACTATAGACGCCATTCTCTAAACAAATTCCTGATGATCAAAATCTTGACAATGGTAAAATATGCACATTATGGATAAATATTCTGAGGTCGATGTTGTCTGTCCTTGGCTAAGGGGAAGTGGTATTGAGAAAGAGCAAAGCAGCCCTGACATCCAGGAGTTGGGTCTAATAATATCAACTAAGCCCTGTTGTTGCTAGGAGCCGCCTGGCACTCATAGCAAGGCCTTACTGTTCTCTCATTGAATTATTTCTTAGAACATCAATAGCAGACAAGGCCACCTTGTTAGCATAATGGATCAAAACAAAAATAAGACCACTCAGTAGTCATACCTGAATACAGACAAAAACACGAATATTGTCCATATTGTAAAAATGATCAAACATCCCTCTATACTGGTTAATATTACAGTTTTAGCTTCACCTATTGTTCTTTCCTTCTATTTAAGGTTTACTGAGATACCCAATCATTGAAATCTCCCTGCTTCCCGACAACATCCAAACCAGAGCAAAATCTGCTTCCCTCCCTGAGTGCTTTCTGAAATCACTTAAACAAACACCATACCATGAAATCCTTTTTATCATCCTCTTACTGAGATGTTCCCAGGTTCTATCATCTTATTCTCCCTCACTACAGTGAACAACAAACCCAATATATATTTTTCGAACTTAGAAGGCATGGGGGGCCAGGTAGAGACCTCTCTCTTGGAGAGGCACACTGAAACCTGGCCTTATCCGCTTTTTATTCAGTTTTAGATACACATCTTGTCCTCAGTAAAGCACGGCAAACAGGTAGCGGACAAACTGTCTCTAAGGTCAATAAAGATCAGTAAGATCCAGTAAACCCAATATTTTAACCACAGATGTGTTCCCGTTGGTCTTTGACTAAAGAGAATTAATACTTTATATATTTTTTTGGCAGAAAAATCCAATAATACAGTCTAAGAATGTCCTTTCACCTTGTTAGTACTCTCAAAACCTAAGTACTTCCCTCAGAATTAACAATTAGGCGTGTCTGCTCGAGAAATTTTCATGTTCAACACATATGGGACAATAACTATTGTCTTATTAGTCTATCTTAATTTTTTCTTATAAAATTTTCTCTCTTGGAGATCATTCCATAATATTAGACCAGGTTTACCTCATTGTTAAAATTAATGAGCTTCATTGCATGCCTGATTTGAAAAATATCTGCTCCACAGATATTCCATATTATGCTTGCATACACCTGCAGCTATTCCCTTATTATGCATGTTTCACAATCACCAACAATATTCTAGTGATTGTTCATGCCTTGGTTTGTCCTGATTTGTTATCTTAAGATGATCATGAAGAAGTAGAATAGCATTTTAAATGCTAAAAAACTTTCCCAATTGTTCTGTGCAAAGCTCTTTCCCAGAGTGTAATCAACACTAGATACTATCCCCATCTCTGATTAAATAAAATGATCTGAGTGACGAGAAATGCCATCTCATTGTTCATCAAATTTTCTTCCATTTGAGATGAATATGTTCATATTTTCACTGGAACTTATTAAGTAATTTGAGGGTTTGAGAGAATAATGCTGCAAGGGTTCCTTAGCACAGTGGTAGTCACAGTAAGTAACTATTTAAATAATGGGATCTATTTACAGCTATCTGGCTGAGAGCTGGCACTTAATGCCAGGCCCTGCTCTAAGTGATCTCTCTGTGCTCAAGATACTTCATTGTTCTTGCATTTATTTTTAAAAGCTACTGAACATTTACTATGTGGCAGTCAGGCACCATTTTAGGTGATAGCCAGGTAGCAGAAAGCAAGATTCTTCTTTTCATGCTGATAAAACTCTAGGATAGACAATAAACAGGTAATCAAATAATCAACATCATGATCATCATTAGTATTGTTATATGTGCCCAGGTTAGTGTGGAAGGAAGCAACCTGATATGTTCCTCTAAATTATAGCAATGTAAAGGATGTGCAGTAGATAAATAAAACAAGAATGGCAGAAAGTGAATGGTTGTTGAAGCTTAGCGATAGAGTTGTATTATAGTTCTCTTTAATTTTTATGTGATTGAAAATGTCTATAATACGAATTTAGAATACAAGCTAGGACAGCCGTGGGCAAACTACGGCCCGCGGGCCGGCTCTGGCCCGTTTGAAATGAATAAAACTAAAAAAAAAAAAAAAAAAAAGACCGCACCCTTTTATGTAATGATGTTTACTTTGAATTTATATTAGTTCACACAAACACTCCATCCATGCTTTTGTTCCGGCCCTCCGGTCAAGTTTAAGAATCCATTGTGGCCCTCGAGTCAAAAAGTTTCCCACCCCTGAGCTAGGAGCATATCCTTTAAGAGGTGGAGGGCAGCCATGAGAGAGCTTTTCAATGTTCTGGCCTGCAATTTTTAAACTTCTCTGTGATGAAAATATGCTACCAAATTGTGTCTGTGAGGGATGATATTCTCCATTAAGAGAGATTAAAAAGACCTATATGACATGTAAACACTGGTTTGAAAAAAAACCCCTCACTTATAAAAACTATTTTGGGGAAATCCAACAATTGTGGATATGGGCTGTGTGATAGATTGTTATTAGGGTATTTATTGCTAATTTACTTTATGTGGTAGTTGGTAATTTTTTGAGGAAAATTTCCCTTTATTAAAGAGATGAATACAAAATTCTTAAGGGCAAAGTAGAAGAATGTCTATAATTTAATTTAAAATACTTAAGCAATAAAGGATAGGTAAAGCAAATATGGTAAAACTAATAGGACTGAAATCTAGGTGATGGAGATTCTGGGAATATGATGTTGGTAGGTGCATAGGTTTTCTTTCAAGTGACTAGTTTATTCCTGGCATGAAACAGACACATTGGAAATAGTTGTTCTGCTCTTCCTCCTCTTCCTCCTCCTTCTGGCATGTTATAGATAGGCCACTCCCTACTTTCCAATTAATGAATATTCCAGAAACTCAAGTTTTATGATAAACATAATTAAGAAGGTGAATCTACCACCAGAAAATTATGTAAAGCACTTGCAATTTTTTTGGATTAGTTTCTATATTGTATAATCTATGACAAGGTTTTCTGCTATTAGTACAGATAATTGAGACAATCTTTCATTTTAACTGCCATGTGCTCAGAGCATTTCCCAGACACACAATGCAAAGAAAGATATCTTCTCTCTATTTTTCAGGTGAAGTATTTCTTTTTTCAGTTGAACTAAAGGGTAGCTTCAATTCTAGTCTCATGCTAACATATAAGCTCTGACCAACTGTTCTTTCTTAAAATTGTTTCAATTACAGTTGACGTTTAATATTATATTATACATTTATATGACTTATGAGGTGATTCCTCATAAGTCTAGTACTCATCTGATACCATATATAGTTGTTACAAAATTATTGACTATATTTTACATCTCTGTAACTGTCAATTTGTACTTCTTAATCTATTTTTTCATCCAGCACCTCCACCCAGCATTTTGATATTCTGAATTGCTACAAAAAACCACTGACAATATTTAAAGAAAAAAAACCTACATAACAAAGTATTCCCATGGACTCTAAAATACAAGCAGATGGACACCAAGAATCACAAGATCTATCTACGTAATATGGGTCTTATCTGTAGGAGAATAAAGCTTTGAGCTATTTTCCACCCTGCATTGGTCTGGTTCAATGCCTCATGCTCTTTCTATTATGCTGAGCTGCCTCTTGTAATAGTGTAATCTATTTTAGTTTACTACTTCCACCTTCATGTACAATGACCCTTTTATCACTGTTTTCTTATAATCTAATAACTGTTGTGTGATTAATGATCAGGAGACCATATCTGAGGAAAAGATCATTAGAAGTCTGGTGCTTCCCCATAGGGGAAATATAGAATAAAACCTTTGCCCAGATATTAGTTGTATGGGTCTCTGTTACAGTCATTTTACTTCCCTATATGTGAGGCAACAGCTGGTTCTGGATATCTGCTCTTTTTCAAGAGTAGACCTACATTAAAAGTAATGAGGGTAGAGGGAAAGTCTAGCTTAAAAGCTTTTCAGTCTGGGGAGGCACTCATCTAGCCTCAAAGGGGCTTCAGATGTTGCTGTCCTTTTCCAAGCTGCCTACTGAGGCTTTTGGTTAATAGTCATCTCCTATAACCAGAATGTAAAAACTAGATGCACTCTGAATTTCTGCCAGTAATTTCTCATTTGAACCCCAAAAGAAATTCAGTTAGGATAGGCCAGGGATCTTTTTCTGGCTCTCCCCACCAGGTGGCATGATGCATGACAAAAATCATTTTGCACGCAATAGAGTTAAACAATTAGAGTTTCATTGCAATAAACAGCATTTGAATAATTGATATAGATCCTTATAGGTCCAAATAATTACTGGTATCTTTGCTGAATCACATCATAAAGTTTTATTTTACCAGCTATTTGTAATTTTGACTCTCATCTTATTTTTTGTATATATTTATGTCTAAGTAATTTAAGATGCAAGAGGTTGAAAAAACAATACTGAAAGTTCTCCTGCACCCTTCACTCAGATCCCCCTCAAAATAACATAACCAAGATACATTATCAAAGCCAGAAAATCTATAATGATACCATGCTATCAACTCAATTACAGACCTTATTGGCTATTGCAGATAACACTGCAATGGACATAGGGGTGCATATATTCTTTCAAAATAGTGTTTTGGGTTTCTTTGGCTATATTCTGAGAAGAAAAAGATAAATAAATAGGACTAAACAGTTTTTGCACAGCAAAGGAAACCATCAACAAAATGAAAAGACAACCCATTGAATGGGAGAACATATTCACCAATACATCTGAAAAGGGATTAATAGCCAAAATTAATAGGGAAATGTATTAATAAAATTAATAATTTATAAGGAACTTATAAAATTCAACACCACAAAAACAAATAATCCAATATGGTTTTGAGTGATCATGCCTGGCCTACCTCTCTAATTTTGTCTATCACCACTCCCCCTGCTGTTCACTATGCTCTAATCACACTAGAAGTATGACTTTTTGTAACAGCTCCAATAACCCCATCTCCTTCCTGGCTCAAAGTCTTTCAAAGAGCTATGCTCTCAGCTTGAGGGGCATCTGCCAACTTCTCCTGCTCTTCTTTGCCTGGCTAACTCATTCACCCTTCCGCTTTCAGTTTAATTGCCACTGATTCAAACAAGCTGCTCTCCCTGATCCTCCTACACTAGGTCAAATCCCTGTGATATCCTCTCATAGCTCCCTGTACTTTTACTGTGTATATTAATCTCAGTTTTAACCAGTCACTGTGGCTGGTTTAATGTCTGTTTTCCAAGATAGAGTAAGAGCTCAATGAGGGCAGAGACTCTGCCTTACTTCTGTGTCCACAAGCTTCCTCTTATCCTATATAATAAAAACCTATTATGCCAAGTGTCCAGTCATCTGGTCATCCATTCAACCAATTAAAGCCTAATATGCTAATGATATGCTAAGGCCGCTCAACGCTTGCTATGACGTGTACTGGCCACCAGGGGGCAGTCAACCAGTCGACCTGTCGCTATGACATGCTCTGACCACAAGGGGGCAGATGTTCTGACCGGTAGGTTAGCCTGCTGCTGGGGTCTGACTGATTGGGACTGAGCGAGACGGGCCGGACATGCCCTGGAGCCCTCCTGCATCCTTCCCTGGCCCTGATTGTGCACTGGTGGGGCCCCTTGGCCTGGCCTGTGCCTTCTCGCAATCCGGAACCCCTAGGGGGATGTCGGAGAGCTGGTTTTGGCCCAATCCCGCAGCCCAGGCCAAGAGACCACACTGGTGCACGAATTCATGCACCGGGGCTCTGGTGAAAATATATTTGCCTCTCTCCATGATATAGAGTAGCCGTGGGCAAACTACGGCCCGCGGGCCGGATCTGGCCCGTTTGAAATGAATAAAACTAAAAAAAAAAAAAGCCCATACCCTTTTATGTAATGATGTTTACTTTGAATTTATATTAGTTCACACAAACACTCCATCCATGCTTTTGTTCCGGCCCTCCGGTCCAGTTTAAGAACCCATGTGGCCCTCGAGTCAAAAAGTTTGCTCACCCCTGATATAGAGCCTCTTAGCACTTTCCTTTAGACCCCTAATCTTGGTTCTCATCTTCATGTGATTTAATCTGGGCTCTCTCCCATGCTGGTCTATAGTTTCCTAAATAAAACAACAGTAATAGTATTATAATAAAAGAGATCAACAGTGATTTAACATCCAAACTGAAAATCCATCCCCTACACAGAATGATGACCAAAACAATGGTTGCAAAACTCAAAATGGTTCACTCTTATCTTACTCTGACTCTATTCGAACAAATAGTCCATCATCTCTGTATCTCAATATCTTATCCAGTTAAAGCAAAAACAGGAAATTACCCAGAACCATCAGTTAACATTTCTCAAAAAGCACTATTGCAGTTTATATACAAATACCCAAATGGAGAAAACCTCATTTGTCCAATTGCTTAATTTTACATTCTGTGATGCTTGTACCCGCAAGTCACCACAAAATGCATACAAGTTCACTCTAACAATATTTGACAGCAAAACTAACAAAGTTAACAAGACCATCTGCTTGTAGCTTTATTCTCACTTTAATTGAACAACTTCCTCACTGTGGCATTTTTGCAGCTTTCCATACTGCTCATAGCTTTTTTTTCATCTTTAAAAGCTGTTTTTATTTAAAAGTATATAATTACTAGGGGCCCAGTGCACTAATTCGTGCACCTTGAAAGGAACAGTGGGCCATGAGGCTGTGGTGGGCACAGGGGTGGGTCTCGGCCCATTCTCCGTGGCCCAGCCTGGCCCCTCCCACTGTGGCCCCTGATGCCCTGTCTAACAGCAGCCTCGCTCCCACCCCTGCTGCTCCCATGGGCTGATGGTGCCAGCCCTGCTCACACCCGCTGATAGCGCCAAGCGATCCGTGCCAGTGTTGGGTGCCGGCAGTGGGTGCGAGCATCGGCTTAAGTGCCAGCAGCAGGTGTGAGTGGGGCCAGTGCCAGGAGCAGGTGTGAGCACTGAGGAGGACCGCAGCACACGCCCCACCTTGGTCTGGCCCCCCTGCTCACTTGCTCCACCATCCTGCTGTGGCCAATGCCCACCATGTTCTGCGCTCTTCTGCCTGCTGCCGACACTTGCCATGTCCTGAGTGTGCCCCATGGTGGTCAGCACATGTCATAGCAACCAGTTGTTTGGTTGTTCGGTTGTTCTACCATTTGGTCTATTTGCATATTAGGGTTTTATATCCTATCTAATAAAGAGGGAATATGCAAATTGACCATCACTCTGTAGCAAAGATGGCTGCGCCCACAGCGGAGGCAGGGATTCTGTAACACAAGATGGCTGCGCCCACAGCAGAGGCAGGGATACCATAGCAAAAGATGGCTGCACCCATAGCGGAGGCTGAGTTCCCGTAACGAGCCTTAACGAGCAATCAGCAGGGACCTGAGGCTGTGTGGCACTGGGCCGGGGCAGGGGACCTGAGGCTGCAACCCCCAATTGGTGAGGCTTGACAGGGGACCTCAGGTCGTGCCCCCCGCCCCCACGCCAGGCTGAGGGACCTCAGGCCTCACCCCCTGACCCAACACTGGGCAATGGGACCTGAGGCTGTGCCCCACCTGGCGGGGCTTGACGGGGGACCTCAGGCTGCGTCCCCCGCCCGACGGAGCTTGACGGGGGACCTCAGGCCGCGCCCCCCACCCCAGCGCCAGGCCAGAGGACCTGAGGCTGCGCCCTCCTCCTGGTGGGGCTTGACAGGGGTGGGGCCGGCCAGGTCTGGGTCTCTCGTGATTTCAAGGCATATGTAGGTGGGCAGGGACTTGACTCTGATTCCCATGGTGCACCCCAGACTCTGACAGGAGGAAGATTTTCATATGCATTTTACTAATTTTCTTTCATCTCTGACACTTCTATTTTAGAGAAAGGGCAAATGGCAATGTTAGAATATTTACTCTAATTAATTCCTTTTTAATGTGCACGAATTTCATGCACTGGGTCACTAGTATAGATATAAATGCCCAAAGTAAAAATTTAAATATCAGTATAATTTCCCATGATAAGGAACAATAAATTCTACCAATCCCTACTTCATAAACATTAATTTTTTCCTGAGATTTTTATTTTTTTCAGTTTTTTAAAAATTTAAATTCTTTATTGTTTAAAGTATTACATAAGTCTCCTTTTTCTACCGTTGACCTCTCCCCAGCCACCCCCAACTTCCAGCACATGCTCTCACCGCCCCCCCCCCCAATCTGTGTCCATTGGTTACACTCATCTGCATGCATACAAGTCCTTTGGTTGATCTCTTACTCCCTCACCCTCTGCTTTCCCTAATAGTTTGGACAGTCTGTTCGATGCTTCTATGACTCTGGTTCTGTTTTTGTTCATCAGTTTATGTTGTTCATTATATTCCACAAATGAGTGAGATCGTGTGATATTTGTCTTTCTCTGTCTTATTTCGCTTAGCATAATGCTCTCCAGTTTCATCCATGCTGTTGCAAATGGTAAGAGTCCTTTCTTTTTCACAGCAGCATAGTATTCCATTGTGTAGATGTACCTCAGTTTTCTAATCCACTCATCTGCTGATGGGCACTTCGGCTGATTCCAAATCTTAGCTATTGTAAATTGTGCTGCTATGAACATAGGGGTGAATATATCCTTTCTGATTGGTGTTTCTGGCTTCTTGGGATATATTCCTAGAAGTGGGATTACTGGGTCAAATGGAAGTTCCATTTTAATTTTTTTGTGGAAACACCATACTGGTTTGCCACAGTGGCTGCAGCAGCTGCATTTCCCACCAGTAGTGCAAGAGGGTTCCTTTTTC
>NW_005871244.1:2133247-2180676 GCF_000147115.1 Myotis lucifugus | reverse complement strand
AAGCCGCAGTTTGCCAACCACAGGCTTCTTGTTTAGTTTATTGGAATAGAGTTGTTCGTAGTATTTTTAAAATAATCTTTTGTATTTATGTGGGGTCTATTGTTATTTCACCTCTTTCATTTCTGATTTTGTTTATTTGGGTCCTGTCTCTTTGCTTCTTGGTGAGCCTGGCTAGAGATTCATCAATCTTGTTTGTCCTTTCAAAGAACCAGCTCCTGGTTTCATTGATCTTTTGTATTGTTTTTTGGTCTCTATGTCATTTATTTCTGCTCTGATATTTATTATCTCCTTCCTTCTGCTCACTATGGGCTTTTCTTGTTGCTCTCTTTCTAATTCTTTAAGTTGTAGAGTCATATGATTTATTACCAGTTTTTCTTTTCTTTCTTTTGTTTTTTTTTTTTTGAGATAGGCCTGTAGTGCTCTGAACTTCCCTCTCAGGATTGCTTTCACTGTGTCCCATAGGTTTTGGATTGGTGTGTTTTCATTGTCATTCGTTTCCAGGATGTTTTTAATTTCTTCTTTGGTAACCCAATCATTATTTAATAGCATGCTATTCAGCCTCCAAATGTTTTAATTTTTTGATTGTTTTTATTGTAGTTGATTTCCAATATTATGCCATTGTGGACTGAGAAGATGCTTGATATGATTTCAATCTTCTTAAATTTGGAGAGACTTTGTCTGTGACCCAATATGTGGTCTATCTTTGAAAGTGTTCCGTGTGCACTTGAGAAGAATCTATATTCTGTAGCTTTGGGATGAAATGTTCTGAAGATGTCAATAAAGTTTATCTGATCTAGTGAGTCATTGAGGATTGCTGTTTCTTTGCTGATATTTTTGGCTAGAGGATTTATCCAGTGATGTCAATGGGGTATTAAAGTTCCCCTGCTATGATCATATTGCTGTTGATCTCTCCCTTGATATCTTCCAGACATTTTTTTTATGTACTTGGATGCTCCTGCATTGGGTGCATATATGTTTACCAGAGTTATTTCTTCTTGTTGGATTGCTCCCTTTAGTATTATGAAGTGGCCTTCCTTATCTCTTTTTATGTCTTTCACTTTGAGATCTAATTTGTCAGATATAAGTATTGCTACACCAGCTTTTTTTCCATTTCCATTCGCCTGAAAAACCTTTTTCCATTCTTTCACCATCAGTCTGTGTGTGTCTTTTTTTCTGAGGTGGGTTTCCTGTAGACAGCAGATATATGGGTCATGTTTTCTTATCCACTCAGTTACCCTATGTCTTTTGATTGGGGCATTTAATCCATTTACATTTAAAGTTATTATTGATAGATTCTTTTTTGTCGCCATTCTTATTCTTTACCCCTGTGTTCCTTCTTTGTTTCTTATTTATTTATTTTTTTACAGCAGACCCTTTAGCATTTCTTGCATTGCTGGTTGGTGGTAATAAACTCCCGTAGTCCTTTTTTGTCTGTGAAGCTCTTGATTTCACCCTCAATTTTGATTGATAGCCTTGCTGGGTACAGTATTCTTGGATTCAGACCCTTCCTTTGCATGACTTTGTATATTTCATTTCATTCCCTTCTTACCTGATGTGTTTCTGTTGAGAAATCCGTCACGAGTCTGATGGGGAATCCTTTGTAAGTAACTTTCTATCTCTCTCTGGCCGCTTTTAAGATTCTTGCTTTGTTGTTGGTGTTTGCCAATTTAATTATAATGTGCCTTGTTGTCGGTCTTTTGGGGTTCATTTTGTTTGGGACTCTGTGAGCTTCTTGGATTTGTGTGAGTTTTTTCTTCCCTATATCAGGGAAGTTTTCTGTCATTATTTTTTCAAACAGGTTTTCTATTCCTTGCTCTGTTTCCTCTCCTTCTGGCACCCCTATTATGCGGATGTTGTTTTGTTTCGTGTTGTCCCAGAGTTCTCTGAGGCTCTCCTCCTGCTTTTTAATTTTTTTTCTAGAAGCTGCTCTGCTTGGGTATTTTTTCCTACCTTGTCTTCTAGCTCACTGATGCGGTCCTCTGCTTCTTCTAGTCTACTGTTGATGCTTTCTATTGAGTTCTTTATAGCAGTGATGTCATTTTTCATTTCTCCTTGGTTCTTCTTCATTTCCTCTTGGTTCTTACACATATTGTTGAATTTGTCTTCCATTCTTTTCATCCACCTTATGACCATTTCTCTGAATTCTTTCTCTGACAGGTTGCTTGCCTCCATTGCCTCCATTTCATTTACTTCCTTTTCTGGTGATGGCTGTTTTTCTTTCATATGTGGGCTGTTTCTTTGTCTCTCCATGATATCTCTTTTCCAGGTGTTTGGATATGTAGTTCTCTCTCTGCTGCATTGATTTAAAGGCACAAAATACAACACAACAAGGCACAGCGTACAAGGCACTGAACACAAATGTATTCACGATACTAATAACCCCAAATAAAGGTGACCACCAGAGCAAAGAGAATTAGGGGATAAGGAAGAAATAAGAGAAAAAGAAAAAAGAGAAAAAGAAAAAAAAGGAGTGCAAAAATGAAATTGGGAAGAGGAAAAAAAAGTAAGAGAGAAAAGAAAGAGAATGAAATAGAAGAGGGGAAGAAACTATTTATGTGGGGAGAAAACTCCAATAGAATAGCCACTAATCCCAACAAATTCCAGCAACAGATCCCTGGAGATGAATGCAAACGACAAACAACAACTAATATCAAGCGAGGTGAGGGAAAACAGAAGCAAAAAAATAACCGGAAAAAAAACCCAACAAAAATAACAAGAAAAAGCAAAACAATCTCACAAACAAGCATAAAAACCCCAATATACTCAACAATCAAGCAAACAACAACAAAATGACAGAGAGAAAAAAAAACTTGGATAGTGAAGAAAGAGAAGAGAGAGGTGTATATGGATTTAGAGCAGGAGATTGGTAATTAGATATATAAGTAGGGTTAAATTTTAACAGGGGGTAAAAATAAGGAATAGGGGAAATCTAAAGCAGGGATAGGGTAAGAGAAACAAGACAACAAAAGGGGAAAAGTGAGGAAGAGAGTTTTGGCATAAAGGTAAAGTTGAGGTAGAGTAAAAGGATGCTAAAGGAAAGATGAAAATAGAATGTAGAACACTAATCCCAAAATATTCACCTTAACAAGACATGACCCAAAGGAAACAAAGCATGAATGTACTCACGGCACTGATAACCCCAATATAAGCAACCACCTGAGAAAAGATAATTAGGGGAGAGAAAAGAAAGCACAAATGGTATCTAAGAGAGAGAAAAAAAGATAGGAGAGAAAAGAAAAAGGAGAATATATATTTATGGAGAAAACACCACAGAGCCAACAGATAAACCAAACAAATACAAACACCAAACACTCAGTAAAGAAGGTGGGGGCAGAATCTGTAGAGGCTGAGCTGATATACAGGAAATAAGGTTAAGAATTGGATAAATATGGGGAGGACCTCAATTCAGTATAGAGAAAGTAGGAAAGGGATGAGTGGATAAGAAGAGAAAGAAGGGGAACAAAATAATATATTTAAAAAAATTGACTTAAAAAATGGTATAAAAATAGAAAATAGCAAGTAAAAATAAAATAAAATTGAATGATGAAAAATTAATGTGAAAAGAAGTAGAAAATAAAGCAACAAACAAAAAAGGAAAAGAAAAAAGCAAAAAAAGAGCAACAAACAAAAAAAAGGAAAACAAAGAAAAAAGGAAAAAAAAAGCTAACAAAATAATAATATAAAAATAAAAATGGAAAATTGAAATGTCAATCCTTTGGGTGACTTAAGATCCCAGTTTTCTGGAATGTCTGTGATTTTTTTCCCTCTCCCCTTCAATTTTGATTTATAGTCTTTTTTTTTAAATATGTTTTATTGATTTTTTACAGAGAGGAAGGGAGAGAGATAGAGAGTTAGGAACATCGATGAGAGAGAAACATCGATCAGCTGCCTCCTGCACATCTCCCACTGGGGATGTGCCTGCAACCCAGGTACATGCCCTTGACCGGAATCGAACCTGGGACCTTTCAGTCCGCAGGCCAACGCTCTATCCACTGAATCAAACTGGTTTAGGCTTATTTTCTTTCTTGGCAACTCCTCATTTTCTTTCCTCTGGGAATTGTGTTGTCTCCCCATTCTGACTATCACCAGAAGGGTCAAACGTCGAGTTGTGTGGGCCTGGGCCATGTGCAGTGGGAGCTTCGCACCACCCGAGTGTCGCTGAAGAGCTCCGACACCAAGATGTGTGGCTGCCATGGGTTGGGGGGAGCCACGCTGGCCCAGGATCAGTGTCACCGGTGCTCAGTGTGGCCTTGTGTGTGCACCTAGAATCAGGGACCCTGACTGTGCCATGCTGAAACAGGGACCTTGCTGCAGTGTGCCAAAAAACAGTGTCCCCTAGTGTGTGCCAGGAGTCAGAGTTCCCCTGTGCCCACACCAATAATTGAGTATCAGAGTCTCTGTTGCTTGGTGTGGCCTTGCGCTGAGTATCAGGGTCCCTGTGTGTGCATGCACCAAGAATTGGAGTCACTGGCTCTTAGTGTGAATGCCCTGGGAATCCAGGATTCCAGGTGCACGCGATAAGAAACAGAGTCAAGTCACTGGTGCTCAGTGCTGCCTCTCGTGTGGAGAATAAGGGTCCCCGGTCTGCTTGGGGGACCGGGTTCCCAGTAGCACTGTGTCAGCAGGAGGTTCACTCCTGCGCTCTGGAAAACAGACTTCCGTGTGCGCTTGCCCAGAATCGAAGTCAGGTGGCACTGCCGCCCTGCATGGGTGATAGGTTTGGTTGCTCGATTGCGTTAAGGGGAACAGATTCCCAGTGTCTGTGCACACCCAGGCTCAAATTTTTGTATCAGTGCTGCGGCCCTGTGCGAGGGGCGGGTCTAGCAGTTCCTATGGTGCTACCAGGAGCCTGTGGGGAGGGGGATGGGCTTTGTGACTCACAGAAATCCACGGCTGGGATGTCTGGATTCTTGATGTCTGTGGGTCTGCATCTGTGGTCATAGGTCTCTGTCCCCAGTGGCTGTAGGGTCCCGGTTTGTGTCTGAGACCAGACTGGGTGGTGCTGAGGACAGGCTCCTAGTCTCAAGCAGCTCTGTTTTTCAAGATGGCATGGTCTCTGTGTCCGTGCTGGCTGCCCCTTGAGTGTCCGCAGTGGCAACAGGGCTTCGCTGTCTAAGACTGCCCAGATGGCCACCCCTTGGAAGACCTGCAGGATCTAACTGTCCCTAGCTTATACACACACACACCACATACGTCCACACACTCCTCTATCCCTCACTCTCTCCCTCCCTACCTTCCTGCCGGTCACCATCTTCCTGTCAGCTTTCATCAGCCATGATGTTTCTTTATAATACCAATAGAAATATGCCAGTCATGAAAAATCACTGACATGCTCATATGGTTTTGAATTGTTTAAATTCCCATGAAGAAGTAGATGAAAAAGGAAGACAAAAGTATATTTCACAATAATTTCTTACCTTATATTTATGCTCAAATGTTCATCTTTACCCATTATAAACACAGCTACACATTCAAAATTTTCTGAAATGTACTCAGTAGGGATTCACTCATCAAGTTAAACACTACTATTTTTTTTAAATTGCCTAAGAAAAAACCAACCTCTCCTGAGCTCCCAAGTTAACAGGTAAAAATCACTCACTGGGTACTTCCTATGATGTGTTTTGGTCACCTGCTTGTGGGCATTTCTCCCACATCAGTCTGAGAGACTCTGGAGTAAAGAGACCATACACCTTTCTGTACCCTCCCCACCCAGGATAGGGTCTGGACCAATATATTTCCTCTACCTCTCTTTAAGGCAGGGGTTCTTCAGATGTGGTTCCTTAATCAGCAGCACTAGCATCGCCTTGGAACTTGTTAGAAATGCAGATTCTCTGGCCCTGCCCTCACCTATTGCATCAGAAAACTTGGGAGTTGGGGTCCAGATATGTGTTTTATAAGCCCTCTTCATAGAGTATCCATTCTAACTACTGCTGTATGGAATCTATATATATAAAAGCCTAAGTGACCATTCGACTGTTCCACTGATAGCTATGATGCACACTGACCACCAGGGGGCAGACGTTCCAACCGGTAGGTTAACTTGCTTCTGGGGTCCGGCTGATCGGGACTGGGTGAGACGGGCCAGACATGCCCTGAAGCCCTCCTGCAGTCCCTCCCTGGCCCTGATTGTGCACCAGTGGGGTCCCTCAACCTGGCCTGCACCCTGTCACAATCCAGTACCTTGGGGGATGTCAGGGAGCCAGTTTCAGCCTGATACCTGCAGGCCAGGCCTAGGGACTCCACCGGTGCATGAATCTTTGCACCGGGCCTCTAGTGAATACATAAATTCCCAAGACAATGAGAAATGCATATAGGACACACTATGATTTATCTAAATGTCAGTAATACTGCTATCGACCAATTTAGAGCTCAGGGGCTTACGGATATTCTGGAGCACTGAACCTGGTCTTTGCATGACATCATGGTGTGCTTGTCCTCAATTATGAGAACTACAGAAAAATCGATGTCCTGCCTCTAGGTCACAGCTTTCTATCTCACTGCTGCCCCCTTGTGACATTCTTCAGCTGCTAATACTCATTGATCCTTATCCCACCAAGACAGAAAGAATTGGTGTGTGTGTGTATGTGTGTGTGTGTGTGTGTGTGTGTGTGTGTGTCTGTCTGTCTGTCTGTTATAGCTGCCTAGGAAGGGGGTCTGAGTTTTCTTTGCATCAGAGGTTCTTGCACAGTGGCTGGGGCACTGCATAAGTCAGTGGTTGGCAAACTGCGACTTGCGAGCCACATGCGGCTCTTTGGCCCCTTGAGTGTGGCTCTTCCACAAAATACCAACTTCTGCGCATGGGCCACGAAGTTTCAATCGCACTGTACATGCATGCCTGCACGTGGTATTTTGTGGAAGAGCCACACTCAAGGGGCCAAAGAGTCGCATGTGGCTTGCAAGCTGCAGTTTGCCGACCACTGGCATAAGTGATTAAGGAGTGAATGGAGGATCCATCATATACCCAGTATTTAAGAAAGCAGCCATCATTTATAAGGTAATCATAGTGGGAAGAGAGGGAATGTTGTGAACAGCAATCGTGCATCATTCTTCTCTGGCCATTTCAGCAAAGCACTGATAATTTTCATTTCAGCTTACATGCTGAAGGATAATTGAGCTGTACATCTTTAGATGGTCCTGTCACTAGACTTCATCCTAATTTATGAGAAAATTCGCCAGGCCCGCTGCCTTGTCTTCCACTGGGTTCAATACAAATTAGACAATAGTGAAAACAACTCCTGGAGATTGTATATTAGTCAGGGAGG
This sequence comes from Myotis lucifugus, assembly GCF_000147115.1. Taxonomy (NCBI): domain Eukaryota; kingdom Metazoa; phylum Chordata; class Mammalia; order Chiroptera; family Vespertilionidae; genus Myotis; species Myotis lucifugus. Next base: position 2,173,414 of record NW_005871244.1, on the reverse strand, counting down.
CAAAAATATGAAAGAAGCACTGAGCTCCCTACCCAAGTGGATAGTCTGATTGCTGAAGAAATTAAATCCACCCATGAAGAAGATCCATGAAGAAGAACACTTTCAAAGACAGGAAAGTACATGTGTTGAGATAGGGAACCCACTGTGTTTTGAGATGTTAAGAAGATTGCAGGCAAAGGCTTTAGCAGAGGTAGAGTTTGGATATGGACCATTAGTTAGAAGATAGTAGGAAGCCAGGACCTGTAAAAAATCCTGAGAGGAATGGGGAATCAGAGAGAGTGGCAGGGGGTACAAAACCCACAAGTGCCAAGGGCAGCAGAGATGAGGGGGACTGTGGCAGAGTGTGTACCTGTATATGCGAAGCATCATTCCAAGTAACTGTATACTAATATGGAAAGAGCATTAGACTCTAAGTTATTTGTCTCTGTGTACATCAGAGTGGCCAAATTACTGGGGCTGTGCTTGTCCTATGTCAGTTCCAGGGTTCATAGCACAAGTTAAGGTCAGAATCCAGTGGCATTCTGAATTTAACATTAAATTCTAACACAATAGAATAGAAGGTAAACACATGAAAAGATACTAATCTCTTTCAATCATTATAGAACTGTAAAATGAAACCACAAGGTGATACCTTTACATAAACACCAGAATGGCTAAAATGAAGGAAATAAAATACCTATTGTTGGGGAGGATGTAAAGCAATCAGCATCTTTTCACACTTCCAGTGAGAAGTGAAGTTGGTATAACCCCTTAAGAAAAGCATTTCCCGCCCTAACCAGTTTAGCTCAGTGGATAAAGCGTCAGCCTGTGGATTGAAGGGTTTCAGGTTTGATTCCGGTCAAGGGCATGTACCTTGGTTGCGGGCACATCCCTAGTGGGGGTTGTGCAGGAGGCAGCTGATCGATGTTTCTAACTCTCTATTCCTCTCCCTTCCTCTCTGTAAAAACTCAATAAAATATATATATTTTTAAAAAAGAATTTCTCAGTATCTTCTAAGCTGAACAAATGCATACCCTGTGACATGAAGGACATGTAAAGGGGTGTTTATAACAACATTATTTATAACTAGTGGCCCAGTGCATGAAATTTGTGCATGGGGGGGGGATTTCCTTCAGCCCAGCCTGCACCCTCTCCAATTGGGGACCCCTTGCGGGATGTCCCTCTCACAATCTGGGACTGCTGGCTCCTAACCGCTCACCTGCCTGCCTGCCTGATCGCCCCAAACTGCCTCTGCCTGCCTGCCTGATTGCCCCAAACTGCCTCTGCCTGCCTGCCTGATTGCCCCTAACCCCTCTGCCTGCCTGCCTGATCACCTCTAACTGCCCTCCCCTGCCGGCCTAATCTTGCCCCCAACTGCCCTCCCTTGCCAACCTGATCTTGCCCCCAACTGCCCTCCCCTGCCGGCATGATCTCGCCCCCAACTGCCCTCTCTGCCTCGGCCCCCACCACCATGGCTTTGTCCAGAAGGAAGTTGGATGTCCGGAAGATGGCTGGTCAACCCAGTCTAATTAGCATATTACCCTTTTATTAGTATAGATAGATTATATAGGATAGGATTGTTTAAATGGGGGAGAAAAGCCTTTTTTTCAGCAGGAGGAGATGCTCTTGGCAGACAAAAATACATAATCCCTATATCTGGATTGATAGCCAGCCATATGCACTATACTGCCAAACTGGTAATGAAAAAATTGAACTGCTTTCTTACAACTTACACCAAACAGCTGTTACCCTTAAAACCCCTCCTTAGCCCCCACCTTAGGTTCTGCCTTTGCAGTTCACCCAGATTAGGTTCTGATTGGTCAGTTTCTATGCCAGCGTCAAAAGCTCTGCCTCCTAGGTAGCCATTGGCACCCAGATTTGGTTCTGATTGGTCAGTTTCTACGCCAGTCAGCGTCAAAAGCTCTGCCTCCTAGGCAACCATTGGCTCCTGGCACGTCACGCAGATTTGGTTCTTATTGGTCAGTCTCCATGCCAGTCAGTGTCAAAAGCTCTGCCTCCTAGGCAGCCATTGGCTCCTGGCACTTCACCAAGATTTGGTTCTGATTGGTCAGTTTCTATGCCAGTCAGCGTCAAAAGCTCCACCTCCTAGGCAGCCATTGGCTCCTGGCACTTTACTCAGATTTGGTTCTGATTGGTCAGTTTCTATCCCAATCAGTGTCAAAAGCTCCATGTCCTAGGCAGTCATTTGCACCTCACACTTCACCCAGATTTGGTGCTGATTAGTTGTTTTCTAATCCAGTCCAGTCAGCATCTCTAGGCCTATCTCCTGGCCTGATCAGAGAGGTGGGGCTGATCAGCAGCTCCCGGGGAAGCCTGGAGAGAAACAGAGGCATGGCTGCTGGCGAAGCCCAGAGAGAGAGAGGCAACAGTTGATCAACAGCTGCCATAGAGGCTGCAGATCAGACCCTGCCTCTCTCTTTGGGCCTCTCTCTGGGCCTGATCTGCAGCCCCCTCCACAGCCAGTGCTGGGTTGCCGCACCCACAGCAGTGGCTGTCAGTGCTGGGTCACCATGGCAACCCAGCACTAACTGCAGGCCTGACTTCTGGTCAGTCGAGCCTTCGGTCGTTATGGACCCTGGGTTTTTATATATTAGGATGATCATAAACTGGCAATAACTCAAGTTTCCATCAACAGTGGAATGGATCCATTGTATCACAGACACACTGAACAACTTTTGCTGCTCTCCTCATCAAACAACTTTCTTGGTAAGGCTTATCTGTACTTTATCAGTTTTCCACAATTAAATTGGCATTTCTTTAAAATAATGCTGAAGTAAAACGAAAAGAGAAAAAGCCACCTAAACTCTGTACATTTTATTCCTACTAAAGGGAAGCTTCTGTGGCTCCATGCAATGCACTTTGAATGTACTGAGGCACACTGCTCAGTAAATCCTATGGCAGTGGTTCTCAACCTGTGGGTCGTGACCCCTTTGGCGGTCGAACGACCTTTTCACAGGGGTCGCCTAAGACCATTCTGCATATCAGATATTTACATGACGATTCATAACTAGCAACATTACAGTTATGAAGTGGCAATGAAAATAATTTTATGGTTGGGTCACAACATGAGGAACTGTATTTAAAGGGCCAGAAGGTTGAGAACCACTGTCCTATGGTTTCCTATCAAAGCCCCCAACTTTAAGAGCTGCCCTAAGATCTTTGTTTGCACCCCTAAACACTATAGTTTTACCTGATCTTAAACTTTTTAATATGCGCATGATAATCTTGTTTACTCTTTTGACTTAATTTTGTTCACTATAATGAAAGTCATTTATCCTGATACTATTAGCTATAATTACTTGTTCAGAATATATTTGCCAGTTCTAATAATGAGCATTTGTATTCTTTCCAGTTTTATAATGATGCTATAAATAGCACACAGAAAAACCACCCCCCCCAAATAAAACTTCATATCAAAGGAATTCTCATATATTGGATTCCTTAATTGTCAATATTTTTAATGTTTTAAATGACAGCTTTATTAGTTTTAAAATTTTTACTTATACCTGTAAAAGAGTTTTTAAATTTTTGGCAAAATAATGTTCACAGAACATTTTTTCTATCGGTGATTAAGATAGTTTTGTACAGTTTCAGTTTGAAAAGTCCTCAACTACTGTGGAAATAGAGGATTGGCTTGTCCTCTATCTTCTTCCTCTTTAGTGTTCTTGACCTACTGTATTACTACATAATATTTACATTCACCTGGTTAAATGTCACACGAAATGATTGTTGGGATTTTGTTTGTGATGACATCAACTCTTTAAAATAATTCAGAAAGAACTGATATTTTTATAATATTGTTTCCCAGTTGGTGAACATAGCATATTTTTTATTTCTTTGTTTAACATTCTTTTTAAAAAATATACCTTAATTGTTGAAAGTATTACAGATGGCAGGTGAGGGGTGGAAGGGGTCAATGGGAAAAAATGGGACAACTGTAATACTTCCAACAATAAAGATAAATTTAAAAAAGAAAATATTACAGATGTCCCCTTCCCTCCCCCCAGCATATTTTTCTATTTCTTGAAGTTATTATTAGTATTTATATTAGTTTCCTAGGGCTGCAGTAGCAAAGTACCACAAACTGGGTTGTTTAAATAACAGGAATTTATTATCTCACAGTTATGGAAGCTAGAAGTTCAAGATCTAGGTGTTAGCAAAGTTGATTCCTTCTGAGGGCTATGAGAGAGAATCTGCCCCATGCCTCCCTCCTAGCTTCCTGGCAGTGCCTTAGCTTGTGACAGCATAATTCCAATCTTCTCATGACATTCCCTCCCCCCACCATGTGCATATCTATATACAAAGTCCTTCTTTATATAAGGACACTGGTCATATTGATTATGGGCCTATCCTACTCTAGTATTATCCAATTCCAAATCCATCTCCACATTTGTAGGTATTTGTTACAGCAACACCCTACTTCTCAGTACCAAAATCTATATTAGTTTGCTAGGGATGCCATAATAAAGTACCATAAACTTAATGGCTTAGACAGCAAAAATATATTGTCACACAGTTCTGGAAGCTAGAAGTCCAAAAGGAAAGTGTTGGCAGGGTTGGTTCCTTCTGAGGGCCCTGAGAGAAGGACCTGTTGGCCTCTCCCCTTGGCTTTCCTCCATGTGTGTCTGCTTCTCTGTACAAATTTCCCTTTTCTATAAGGATACCGTATTATATTATGTCATATTACATTAGGTTTCACCCTAATGACCCCACCTCTATTAATTCTATTTTCAATAATGCTATCTATATAAAAGCCTAATACGCTAAGTGTCCAACCAATCTGTTGACTGTTCGCTCAACTGTTTGACCAGTCGCTATGACGTGCACTGACCACCAGGGGGTAGATGCTCCAACCAGTAGGTTAGCTTGCTGCTGGAGTCCAGCTGATTGGGACTGGGCCACATGTCCTGGAGTCCTCCCGCAGTATCTCCTTGGCTGGCCAACCTCCTGCATTCCCTACCCGGCCGGTTGGCCCCCATTGGCCCCAATTGGGAGTGGGCAAGTCGGCCCCGATTGCCGGCCAGGCTGAGGGACCCCACTTGTGTACAAATTTGTGCACCGGGCCTCTAGTTTCCAACTAAGTTTACATTTAGAGGTGCTGGGGGTTAAGATTTCAACATATGAATTGGGCAGTGAACCTATAACAGTATCGTTGAATAGATTTTCTAATTTTTCTATGTAGGTCTTTACTTTGTTAGATTTATTCTATGGTATTTGTGCCATTTATCAATTTATTGCTTCTCAGCTTGAAACATATCCTTCAATATATGCTCTGTGATATAAAAAAATTATAACTGTGTATGATGCCAGGTGGGTAATTGAATTATCAGGGATCACTTTGTAAACTATATAATTGACTAACTACTATGCTGTACACCTGATACTAATATATATATATCTGTCCATCTGACCGGTAGCTATGACGTGCACTGACACCAGGAGCTGCCATGACGTGCACTGGCCATTTAAAAATAAATGGCACCACAGACCTGGCACCAACAAACCAACACTCGGCTTCCCCCAAGTGGGACACAGGCTCCACCACCACGCTGGGGGCGACATCCCGCAAAATCGCAGGCAACATTGCCAAGACCCCATGACACAAAATGTGGCCCCCAGCCCAGCCCAGAAACGGTCACTGTGAGTGCTAGGTAATGACATCATGTAGCAACACCCGGCTTCCTCTCCCTAGCAGCTAGCCTCCTTGGAGTTTCTTCAGCTCAGGAACCTGACTTGCTTTATAGCCAGGTGCAAACATTTTACAATTTAACCGAATGTTTGTGAAGTGTTTTCCTGTGCCTCATCTCATTTGATCCTCACAGAAGTCCTGGAGTAGGTAGATAGGAGACTCGGTGAAATCCTATTTTCTTTTCATTGGCCAGAAAACGGAGATTTAGAAAGTTTAGAAACTTGACCTGACTGAAAAGAAGTAAGAAATGGTGGACCTTGAAAATGACTTCAGGTTTTCTCACTGCGCAGAATATAGTCAAACACTGCTACAGTTAAACATTTTACCCTTTGTTCTCCCTGCATGATCTACAACAATAATCTGCTTCGTGCTGATATTTACTACTGAGTTGCTGACAATTACCTGAAAGAGAAGTTGGGGTGCTTCAGTGGGCTGGAAAAAGTTTAGCTACATCAGAAAGCAGGTCTAAGTAAGCAAGTTTATTCTATATCTATAAAAAGCTAAGTGGACTCGTGCATGCACGATACATATAAAGCTCTCACTGGCGCCAATCACACGCGTGTGTTTTGATCTGTCATTGTTGATCGTGAATTTGGTTGACACTTCTATTATAGAGAAAGGGCGAATAGTAATATTAAAATATTTGTTCTAATTAATTTCCTTTCAATGTGCATGAATCCGTGCACTGAGACATAGTATAAAAATATTGAATGTCAACTATAATAAAAAAATTTTTTTTAAAAGCATTTCTCCTTTTAAGTGACTATGATGGCTGTAGAGGGACATAGAAGGAAGAAGAGGCTTTTCTTTAATTTCTAGCTGTGGTGGGATGAGTGCATATGTGGACTTTTGCCACAGCCATAGGGGCTCCTAAGCTAAGGCTCCCTTAATGACCTTGCTGCCTCCGTCTGACAATAATCTGTCTGCAGCCCTCTCAACCCAGAAACTGAACCCCTAGCCTAAGGCTTTCCATTGGCATCATTGCCAGACTGCCTCTCACCACACCCATGCCCAAAGTCTTCCCATCTTTGTGTGGGTCCCTGAAAGCCTCTGGCCCACACCAGCACTCTAATTCCCTTTGCAAACCCCAGCACAAGCCTGCCTGTGGCTTGGGGGGTCCACACTGACCTGCTGTTGTCTCTGCAAGTCCTCTGAAATCCTGAGTGCAGCCCGCCTGCTGTCTGGAGGGTTTTCATCCTCTTTGCCCACTCACTGTACATCCAAGTCACAAGTTGCTGATCAACCCCTCCCGGCTGGCCCTTCTAAGCACTGGGTTGCCTTCTACTTATCCAAGGATTGTAGACAAGCACAGGCCTAGCTAAACTAGCCCATTTCTCTGCTATCCAGAGGACTGAACTGTACCTTATCAGAGGAGGTCTGAACTCCTTCCAAGTATTTCCTTCTTTGGGTTCTGTCTCTCAGCCCTAGTGTGTCATATACATTTTAAAAAATATCTTATAGTTACTCTTTTGTCATAGTTTTTGTATTGGGTCACCTCTCTTTTTTAATTGGTATGTAGATGTGTTTCATATATTCTGGGTAAGAGTTCTTTGTTAGTTATGTGTTTCAAATATCTTTTCTCATATTTTAAAAAATTCTATATATGCTGTCTTTTGCCCAAAAAAGTGCTTTGTTTGAACATAGTGAAACTTACCAATATTTACTCTCTGGATATTGTTTTTGTGGGTTTTTTTTGAGAAATATTTCTCTAACCTGAGATCATGAATATACATAGTCTTATATTATATCCCAGAAGATGTATGCTTTTCCTTTCAAATTTAAGTTCACCCAGAATGATATTAGAAAGATGCCCAGTTTTTATAAGACTATGGAAAAATAGTCAATTTCACATGGTCTGCAGTGCCACAATTATTATTTAATCAAGTGTTTTATATTCAAACAAGTTTTTGTGATCACTATACTGACTTCATACATTGTTCTTCCTCAAATGAATCTTTGTTTTCTTGGATATTTGAATTTTATATAAATTTTAGAATTTGTCTATCAATTCCCACAATAAAAAATGGGATATTTTATTGCATTAAATATATAGATCAAGTTTTGGAGAGAAGGCATCTTTAAAATACTGAATCTTCCAGTTCACTAACATGGAATATCTCTCTATTTAATCATTTATTTCTCCCCCCTTTTTTTACTCTCAGTAACATTTTATTATTTTACACTAAAATATAATATATCTTATTATTAGTTTTTCAAATAAATCCATGTTTTACTTTGAGAATAAATTATTTTTATTGGTTACATTTAGTTATTTAGAATTTTAAATCAGTAATATTCACCTTTTTTGTTTCTATGAATTAACAAATGCGTACAATAGTATAACCACAATAGTTCCATCACCCCCCCCCCCAAATGTCCTCATGCCCCTCTGTAGACAAATCCTTCTCCCATATCCCCAGTTCCTAGTAAACTGGCTGCTCAGAAGAGAAGTTCTTGGCCAAGAAGTTGTCCTGCTGAAACCAAAATTCATGTAGAAGGTGGTGATCATATTTGCTGCTGTAGGTGACTGTCAGCAGAAGGGGGTAACAAACAACACCTCTGGGTTTGGATCTGACAACATTTCACTTCTCATTTAGCTTTCCTAATATTCTCTTGTCATGCTTTCCCCCTACCTCTCTGGCTATTTCTTCTGAGGCTTCTTCACTGACTCTATTTCTTCCTTCTGAAAAAGATTTTATTCCTGTGCCTTTCCTTCTCAACATCTACTTATCCTTTAATTCATAGCCTGGATACCACTTTCTCAGGGAAGGCTTTTGTACCTCTCCCCTAGATTTGGTCCTTACTGTTACATGCTCTTACAACATTCCGTATTTTCCTCGATAATACTTTTCCCAGTTAGAATTGCTTGTGAATATTTCATTAAAATCAGAATTCTGAATCCAGAATTCACCAACAGGTAGGACAGGGACAAGACATAAAGCAGGTGGGAAATCTGCAATAAGAGTCTAGGAAAAATTAGCTGAATAGACTTAGGGCATCTCTGACTCATTAGTAGCAGCTGGCTGCTACAAAGTGAATGGGAGAGCTGTTGGATGAAAAGACCAGAGGAGGGCCAGATAACTCATGCTCTCTTAGAACCCCCTCAGTTTGGAATCCAAGATCACCCAGTGACTGTCACTCTTGGATTTTGGCTGGAGGGACACATACACTTTCTAAGGGCAGCCTAGAGGAGGGAGGGGTTAACTGCTGGGTTGCTTGAGAAGGTTTATTAGAGAGGAGACATCTGAGTTGGGGCTTGGAAGATTGATAGAAGACTTTCCATGAAAGGAATAATTCATTTAAAGATAACCTAAGCTGAAACTTTGACATGTTTTTTCTTTATTTCCAAGTGTTGAGGTGAGAAAAACCCCCACATTAAAGATGTATTTTCCTGGGTATGTATTATATGAATGAAATCCCTGGGTTCTATTTTGCACATCAGCCACATGGCCACCAGAGGGCAGCAAAACATTATAAAATTTTGTATCCCAGAGACACTGCATCAATTTACCTACAGCTCTCTCTAAGAGGGGACAGGATCAAATCTCCAGAATATTCACAAATTCCTGCTCTCCAAGATTAGACAAGGTGTAGCTGCACCCAGATTAGGTCTTCAGAGGCCTATGATGGAACTCAAGACCCTGACATCTACTTGGAAGGTTACTGAGCTGGGAGACCTCACAGAGACTACTGGATATAAGTGGAAGCTTAAAGCAGGATGAGGGATTAGTTGGACCTTCAGTCAAAGTCTCAGGTATTTGGAGTAGCAGGTAGCCATAAAAAATATCATCCCAAGTCAGCACTACCACAGAAGTACTCACTAAAGATGCCTGTTGACAGAGCAGGCAGCAGTGACTTTATTAGTCCCCTGAAGTCATAGGATCACAGGATGTGACACCTAGATAGGGCTTCATATACCACAGATCAGTCCTTATGTAGTGGATGCTATAATGCATAATCCCTTCAGAACTAAAGAATGTATTCCCCTAGCTGCTGGAAGTGCTGCCTAAAGATAGTGCTTTGGGAATTGCCATTCACTTAAGAGAGCTGCTTTGCCCAAGGCATGTGTTCAAAGACTGCTTTTATAGGTGCAAAAACCTGACCCCTGGCTCCAATTCAGGAGGGCAATCCTAAATCCAGTCACCTGGAGCTTCTGTGGAGACTGTGTCACAGTTCAGCAGCTCTCTCTGCCCAGTCCTGCTTCTTTCCTGCCTCTCATAGGTGTCTGTTCTGAGATCATCCCCAATAAACTTCTTGCACACTAAGCTCTGGCTCAGAGTCAGCTTCCCTGGAGGGCACAATCTTACCTTTGTTTTACTTGTGGAAAAACAGGAAATTTTCAGTGTCTTCTTTTGAGGGAGAAGTGATCCCTTTCAATGACTGAAGACCTCAAAACTAAGGGGCATAGTACTCACAGACATGCTGAACATTAACAGAGCAGGTCCCCAAGAGCAAGGAGGGTTTGTCTGTCTTCCTCCCTTCTATATCCTTAGTGCCTCCAAATAGTAGGCACCTGATAGTTATATGTTCAATAATGAATGAATGAACACTGGTCCTTATATTGCAGATAGAAGCAGAATTCCCTTAGACCCCTCCAATAGGAAGCTATTGAGACTAGATTATACTACTCAATGTCCCAGGCCAGGTGTTTTCTTCTTGAAATCCAACAGTTGTCCTAAAAAGAAACATTCTTCTTAATTCCCATTGAGAATGGCAGGAAGCTTTAAAATGGCATGACCAACGCTGTGTCCACACCTTAGAGTACATAGACTATATTGACTTCATAAGATTGTCAAACAGATAGACACACAAACCATATTCCTGCATCCTAGCTGGCAGAATGCAAATATTAAGACAGACCGTGTCCGTATTGTTAAAGCCCTGAACCAAAATGAAGAGAAATTAGTTCTAATTATACCCTAGTCAGTATAGAGAGCATTCCTCTAACATCCACTGAGGTTGACCTTGCTAGTGCACTCTTAACACTACTATTTTTTTCTTTTTGTACAGTTAGGAAAGAGAATGGCCTATGAAAAGCAAAGTGTTATGATATATATCAAGTAGATTAAGAGCATTTTTCCTTAATTAGAGATGCCAGATGAGTAGAATTTTTTGTGTTCAATTTTTCCATAGTTAAGTAAATGAGACAGTATTGTTCTCTGATGCAATATCATAATTACTCAGTGACTTCTGACTGATGATCTAGAAATATTAAGCTAAGCAAGAGCAACAAAATAAATTTAACAAAAGGAAATCACAATCAGAGAGATTTTGCTCTAAAGCAAATGGATAATAATTGAGGACAAATCATAGCCAAGGCTCCATTCAAATGGAGTTGAGGGGGCAAAAAGCTTTCAGCTTTGACAAACATTGCAAAATTTTCTCCCTTCATTATGCTGTTGAGTGACCTTGAAGAGAAGATGACAGACAAAAATGAGAAGAGGTGCATGTTTCCTTCCAAGTTTGAATGATTAGGGAGGGGTTTTTCAAGGAGTGGAGAGGGGCAATGTTGTCAGTGCTATGCAGGCATTGTGTCCTAGAAATCAAGTGACAAAGGAGTAAAGAGGCAAAAATCAGATTCCACTGTCAAAGAGAATACATAAAAATTGAAGAGATGACGCCTCTTTAGGTCATATACATAGGTACTCAGAAGGGCCTGAATGCATACCTGTAAAAGGAGGTAGTTAGAGTAAGATCCTTTTGGCCTCAACACTTTCTGTTCCCAGGAGCATTTTCCCCTATCTTAACATTCACCAAGCCCAAAGAGTACTAAGCAATACACATGAGCGCCTGCTATAGCAGTATTGTATAGTGGTTATGTGTATAAGGTTTAATAGCAAAATTGTCGGCTATTTATTAGCTGTAGGTCTTAGGGCAAGTTATTTAATCTCACTGGGCCACAGTTTCCACATCTGTAAATGAGGATAATTGTATCTACCTCATGGGATTGTAGGAAATACTGACAATACATAAAATATGCTTTGGACAGGGTTCAAAATATAGTAAAAGGCTCAATGAATGTCAGCTGTTATATTCGTGCAGGAGTTCCAACATTCATAGAGTATCATTTAAGTATTCCTCAAGGCCTGACATTTAGAACCTCCTTCCTTTCTGATATAGTACAAGTCTTTTACTATCAGTATGTGTAAGAATCCTGAGGAGACCTGAATTGGACTGGCTTGGCCCCAACAGAGTTCTTATGATGGGAAGATAGCTACTAAATTGTAGTTTACAGTTGGCAGCACCAAAAAGTCTAGCTGTATTCTTTACTCAATAAATAAGTCATGGAGATGACCACTGTGTTAGCATCTTTGCAAAATATTTCAAGTTTCTTAGGAGAATTCTCTCTCATGAAAAGCCATCTGTGATTTCATAATGGGGGCCATGGAATTCATTTGAAATGCTGTTCAGTTTTGGTCTTACATGTGGACATTTGTGGGAATTAATATATCCCATAAAGTATATGTATTTTACACCATCAAGGTTTGGGGGAACAAATATAAATAATAGTGATTCTCTTATCAACGACCGTACTCCTACCAGCAGAGAAATCAAATTGCTACAGGTTTATGTTTAACCCATTGGTGAAAATTATTTGAGTTAGACTAGCTTCCTGACAGATCTCTAAAGCATGTTTCTTTTTTACTTCCGGTTTATGCAAGACCAAATTCAAACCTGGATAAAGTGCATATTTAGTCAATCTAACAATTTATTCGTTATGTAGTCAAACAAAGTCAATGATTCCTGCAGCCATTTGCTTCTAAACGAACCCCATAGATTTGGATCACAATCAGATTGGGATTTTATTGGGAGAAAAATCATTGAAAAAATGCCCAAGGTCTTTATGGAAAGCAAGACAGCTCTGTGATCCTATAGTTATGTCCTGAGCCCTGATATTGTTTCTAGTATGCTGAAATTTGGGGGGTATTCAGAGCAGTCCTAATTTTTTCTAGGCCTGGTTGTCAGCTATTTGAACTCCAGAGCATCTCCAGAATAAGTAATATTCTGACCGATTCTCAAGGACCCTGCAAAAAGCAATTTGACAGGCCTCTCAAATGTTTACATTATTGGAGACTTCAAATGGTTTTATAACATCTTTTCTTCCATATACTTGCAAATTGATTAATTATTTAGCTCCAAGAGCTTTCCATCATTTTTATTGTGATTGCCTTTAACGTTGGCTACACACAGAACTTTATTAAACATGTGCCCTGCAGCAGTATAAAAGACACAGTCCTGGCTTCTTAAGATTTTAGACTCTTAAGAATTACATTTAGCCCTAGCTGGTTTGGCTCAATGGATAGAGCGTTGGCCTGTGGACTAAAGGGTCACAAGTTCAATTCCGGTCAAGGGCACATGCCTGGGTTGTGGGCTTGACCCCCAGTATGGGGCATGCAGGAGGCAGGCGATCAATGATTCTCTCTCATCATTGATCTTTCTCTCTCTTCCTCTCCCTTCCTTTATAAAATCAACAAAAATATATTTTTAAAAAAAGAATTACATTTACCTGTTTAATTCCCTACTCCTCCAGGACTCTGTTTAGAGGGACTTTTGTTACATTATTTTAAATTTTTATTGGAACTTTCTTGTAACAGTTTTTTATTGCAGTTTTGAGATATAATCCACATACTATACAAATCATCCATTTACAGTGTTAATTTCAATGTTTTTCAGTTTATTCCCAGATTTGTACAACAAGCAGCACAGTTTTAAGTCATTTTCATCAGCCCAGAAAAAGTCCCAGACACATTTTCCCATTGGAAAAATGGGCAGTCACTCCCCATTTTCCCTGCCCTCCAGTTACTGGCAGTGACTAAAAATCTATGTTCTGTCTTTATAGATTGACCTATTCTGGATACTTCATATAAATGGAATCATATATGTGGTCTTTTGTGATTGGCTTCTTTCACTTAATAATGTTTTCAAAGTTCATCCGTCTTATAGCATGTAGTAGTACTTCATTCGTATGTCTCTTTATTATTGACCTGTGAGTACTTTATATACTCTGGGTGCTAGACCATTACCGGACATATGATTTATAAATATGTTTTTTCATTGTGTGGGCTGTACTTTTCATATTCTTAATAGTATCCTTCAAAAAAGATAAGTTCATAATTTTGATAAAAATCCAATGTTTTTCTTTTGTTGCCATATTGGTGGTTTTGGTATCATATCTAAGAAACCATTGACAAATTCAAGGTCACAATGATTTACCCTATGTTTCCCTCGAAAAGTTTTATAGTTTTAGTTCTTTCATTTAGATCTTTGATCCATTTTGCATTCATTATTGCATATGGTGTGAGGTACAAGTTTACCTTCATTATTTTACATATAACTATCCAGTTTTCCCAGCACCATTGTTGTAAAAATCACTTTCCACCATTGAATTGTTTTGGTGGCATCCTTAATTAATTGTAAAAAAATTAATTGGTTGTGTATGTGAGGGTTTATTTATGGACTCTAAATTTTATTCCATTTATCTTTATACCTATTCTTATGCCATTACTACACTGTCTTGATTATTCTTGCTTTGCAGTAAGTTTTGAAATTGATGTGTTAGTCCTCCAACTTTTCTTCCTTTTCAAGATTACGTTGGCTAGCCTGGATCTCTTGAGCTTCCATATAAACTTTAGAGCCACCTTGCCAATTTCTACAAAAAATGAGTTGGTATTCTGATAGGGATAGCATTGAATCTGTAGATCACTTTGAGGAGTATTTCCATTTTAACAGTATTAAGTCTTCTGATCTACGAGCATGGAATGTTTTCTATTTGCTTAAATCATCTTTTTAAAAATTTATTTTTAATTAAGGTAACATTGATTTATAACCCTATATAAGTTTCAGGTGTGTAACAATATAAATTGACATCTGTACTACATCACATTCACCACCAAAAGTCTAGTTTCTATCCATCATCATATAATTGATCCCCTTTACCCATTTCACCTTCCCTCCCTCTACTTCACTTCCCCTCTGGTAAAAGTCAATCTGTTGACTGCCTCTATAAGCCTATTTTTATTTTGTGTTTTTTTTTGTTTTTGTTTTTGTATCCCACATATGAGTGAACTATATTTGTTCTTTTCCATCAGACTTAGTTTTCAGCTTCTTTGGGTAAATACCAAGGAGCATGATTACTGTGTCGTATGGTAAAAGTATGTTTAGTTTTGTAAGAAACCACCAAACTGTCTTCCAAAACAGATGTATCATTTTGTATTCTCACGAAAAATGAACAAGAGTTCCTGTTACTCCACTGCTCACCAGCATTTGGTGTTACTGTTCTGGGTTTTGGCCATTCTAATAGGTGTGTAGTGGTATCTCATTGTTTTAATTTCCATATCCTTGATGACATATGATGTGGAGCATCCTTTCATATACTTACTTCCCATCTGTACTAGTATATCTTCCTTGGTGAGGTGTTTTTTAAGGTCTTTTGCCCATTTTTAATCTGAGTTGTTGATTTTCATATTGTTTGAGTTTGAAGCGTTCTTTGTATATTTTGGATAACAGTCCTTTATCAGGTGTCGTTTGCAAATATTTTCTTTCAGCCTGTGGCTTGTCTTCTCATTCTCTTGATATTGTCTTTCACAGAGAAGAAATTTATTTTTTTACTTTTAATGAAATTCAGCTTATCAATTATTTCTTTTATTGATCATGCCCCTGATAATATCATACTTTTTTACAGAGCTATAATCATCATGTATAAAAAATTTGGTTCCATGTTTTCTATTTAACATGATTTAACTAATCTATGTTGCTGCATTTATTGTTTTACTAGGGCAGTGGTTAGCAAACCGTGGCTCGCGAGCCACATGCGGCTCTTTGGCCCCGTGGCATGGGCCACGAAGTTTCAATCACACTGTACGTGTGCGCCCGCACGTGGTATTTTGTGGAAGAGCCACACTCAAGGGGCCAGTTTGCTGACCACTGTACTAGGGGCTCAGTGCACGAATTCGTGTACCTTGAAAGGAACTGTGGGCCGCAAAGCTGCGGTAGGCATAGGGGCGGGTCTTGGCCCATCCTCCATGCCCCCACCTGGCCCCTCCCACCACAACCCTTGGTCCCCTGTCTGCCTGCAGCCTGTTCCCACCACAGGGCTGGCACCAGCAGTGGGTGCAACCAGCGGCTGCTGCCCTGATCGCCCCTCAGGAGCAGGGGGAGGTGGAGAAGCCCTCAGGAGTGATTGGGGCCAGCAGTTGCTGCTTGCACCTGCTGACAGAGCCGGCGGGTGCTAGGCGCCGGCAGCAGGTGCGACTGGCGGCTCCAGCACTGGCAGTGGGTGCGAGCGGGGCCAGTGCCAGCAGCTGGTGTGAACACTGGGCAGGACCTCAGCATGCCCTGGCTGGTTTGGCTCAGTGGATAGAGTGTCAGCCTGCAGACTGAAGGGTCCCAGGTTTGATTCCAGTCATGGGCACATGCCGGCTCAATCCCCAGTATGGGGCATGCGGGAGGTAGCTGATCAATGATTCTCATCGTTGATGTTTCTTTCTCTCTCTCTCTCCCTCTCCCTTCCTTTCTGAAATCAATTAAAAAAATTAAAAAAAAAAGAATTTTCAGTAACCACCAGAGGCTTGCCCTGATGACAGCGACTGGTGCCTTGCCTTGGTCTGGCACCCCCCACTCACCTGCTCTACCATCCTGCTGCGGCCGACGCCTGCCATGTTATGCACGCACCCCCTGGTGGTCAGCGCACATCATAGCGACTGGTTGTTGGGTTGTTTGGTTGTTCCACCATTCAGTCTATTTGCATATTCACCTTTTATTATATAGGATTGCTTTGCATTTATTGTTTTAGTGAATATATAACATTCCTTCTAGTTGATGCTCCATAATGCACTTGATCCTCTCATTCTCTGAATGCAAGACAATTAGTGCAAATATACAACAACAGCTAAAACATGGAAATGCCTACATGCAAAAACTCTGCTTTACTTTTTTTCTTAAAGTTCTTATCACCATATATGCATACTATCTATTGTACTCAATTATTCATTGCTTATTACTGGTTCTTCCTATTTTGAAATTAATCTACAAGGGCAAGGTCCTTTGTTCTGGGCATTATTTCTGCATTTCCCAAGATTGCCTAATAATCATAATCCCTGGAGAACTTGTTAAAAAATACAGATTTCTATAATCCACTGAGAACTACTGATTTGAAATAAGAATATCAACTTTTAATAAGTACTCACACACAGTGGATCTTGATCTTCTCCGTGAGCTATGGCTGATTTTTCAATTGGTATGACTGACTAGTTCAATTTTGACAAGTGTACATTCTGATTGGTTAGGGCCCATGCCATACCAGTTGTTAAAGATTCTGAATAGCAGTCAGCAAGGTAGGGATCGATATGTCCATTTGACAGAAGAGGAACTAAAGTCCCAGGATACTCAATAGCTTATACAGACATTAATCAAGTAGCAGTGAAACATGGTCATTTTCCTGCAACTGCAATAAGTGGTCACTGTCAAAGAGAGCAGACCAGTTACATTTGTCCTTATGATAAATTTAGCTTGTGTTCTTGGTAATGTCATACAGGTGTTAAGTTACAAAACTGGAATGTTTAAGCAGAGTGGAAAGACAGTGGGGGAGATATTTGGAGGCAGGAGGTCTTCCAGGGAAGTTCCCAAAGCATACCATTATGTAAAAGTATAGACGTAGACTGTAGACTTAAGGTGGTTATATTAATGACAAACCAAGTCAGGTGGGGGCAGAAGAGAAAGGAAATCTTATATTCCTCAGCTTGGGAGACAAATGACAGCAGAGACTGTTGGATAGTTTAGTGTTAAGGTCAGGTCCCTGTAATGTTCTTTCTAGGCACGCACTCTGCCAGGCTGCAGGGAACTTGAAAGTACTTTGAATTACTTTGGGACTTGCCATATATTAGCTAAGCTGTCAATGTGGAAAATCACAAAGTAATTACGAGTGCTTTCACTGTCCTTCCAAATTAGGCAATAAATAGGATGAATCACTGAATGAGACATCAGTACTTTTCAAGCTCTCTGCAGCATACTAAGAAAGGTAATTATTGAGTGAAAAGCAAAGAGTTATCTAAGCAGAGAAAGCCTCAAAGAATATGTGTAAAGTGGAGGGGACTTAGAACACACACTATTTTTTAATTGTTGGCATTTAACATATCAAGAAACGTAGCAAAATAATTTTGCAAACAAAACACGTGTACAAAGAAGTTCTTCATAGCTACTCTTTTCCACCCCACCAAACACTATTTCTGAAAAGCTTTTGCAAATACTGAAAGCCCCACAAAGATTCTACCTATTCTTCCTACTTATCAGACCAAAATCACCACCAAAAACAACAGCATGGAACAGTTGGGTTCTCCCTTTGTATTGAAAAATACACTTACATGCAAACACCGTTTTTATAACGCTGCCCCCCTGCTTAGATATTTAAAATCTTTCCCTTGCCCACTACATCATCTAAATTCTGTAATTCTTCAAGTTTAGAAATTAGGTGTTTCATAATCTATTTCACTTCTCTTTCTCATCAAATAAAATTCCATTAGGGGATTCATTGTCTTCCTATGGAGTTGAAACTTGACACTTTTGGATTTAACATTTGCAGCCTTAGCTATATAAATGCAATGCCAATGTTGCGGAAACACAGATTTGAATTAGCATTTCTATGGAAGCTGGTGTGTAGCACCCACACTCTTAGCTAGTCACAGCATCTCATATGCCCTCTAGCATCCACATCATAATACAGCTCTACTGTTCTCCCCAAGATTCAATGGCATAGGTATGACCCTCCCTGTTTTACAAATGAGGCAATTGAAGAAATTAAATACGTTGTATTCATTCAACAAAGATTTATAGAGTGCCTGTTCTGGAAATCAGGGATAATGCAGTGAATAAAACAGCAATTCTGAAGCTTATATTGTTGAGGGGTAGAGATGAAAATAAGGAATCTGATAAACAAGATGATGGCAGTGAAGAAATGCTTTATAAAAAGACATCTAAAATCTTAAAAGAGACAAAAGGATGATAAAATGACAAGATGAACAAAGACAAAATAATATTTCCAGCACAAAGCAAATCACATACCAGAGGAATGGCTGGATGCAAACTGTTATACTATTCACACAGAAGCGCCTAGGGCAGGGGTCCTCAAACTTTTTAAACAGGGGGCCAGTTCACTGTCCCTCAGACCATTGGAGGGCCGGACTATAGTTTAAAAAAAAACTATGAACAAATTTCTATGCACACTGCACATATCTTATTTTGAAGTAAAAAAACAAAACGGGGACAAATACAATATTTGTATTTGCATGTGGCCCACGGGCCATAGTTTGAGGACCCCTGGCCTAGTGCAATGAAGCAGCTCTTGACGTGATGCTGTTGAAATACATTTAATGAGACAGAATACTGAGCCCTATTAAGCAGCTTTTACAAAAAAAATGTTTTGTGGTTTTAAAATGAGTGCATGAAAATAAGATTGGAAAGATATTAGTTCACTGAACAAATAGACTTTTGGATCTACTATGTGTAAAGTACTATTCTATAGCAGTGACTGAGATGCAGAGAACTTTCTGTCCTCTGAGAAATGAGATTTCTATATTCATTTGGGATAATGATCTGTAGTTTTATTTTTTTATAGTGGCTTTGTCTGGTTTAATTTTCAGGGTGACACTGACCTTACAGAATGAGTTAGGAAGTATTCTCCTATTTTTCAGAAGAGTTTGAGAAACATTGGTTTAATTTTTTAAAACATTTTTTACATGTATGTTTTTATTTACTTCAGAGAGGAAGGGAGAGGGGGAGAGATAGAAACATCCATGATGAAAATCATTGATCGGCTGCCTCCTGCATGTCCCCCACTGCAGATCGAGCCTGGAACCTGGGCATGTGCCCTTGACCTGAATTGAACCCGGTATCCTTCAGTCCGCAGGCCAATGCTCTATCCGCTGAGCCAAACCAGCTAGGGCCATTGGTTTAATTTTTTAAATGTTTGGTAGAATTCACCAGTGAAGTCAGTTGGTCCTGGGCTTTTTCCTTGTTGGGAAGTTTTCGATTAGTGATTCAATCTCTTTACTTGTTATAGGTTTGTTCCGAGTTTCTGTTTATCAAGTCAGATTTGGTAATTTGTTTCTAGGAATATGTATATTTTGCCTAGATTGTCTGGTTGGTGTGCATTTCTTCAGAATATCTCTTCCAATCCTTTTTATTTCTGTAAGGTCAGTAGTAATGCCGTGCTTTCATTTCTGATTTTAGTTATTTGCGTCTTCTTCCTTAAACAAATTAGTCTAGTCTAGCTAAACGTTTGTCAATGTTTTGTTCATTTCAAAGAACCAACTTTTAATTTCATTGATTCCCTCTATTGTTTTTCTGTTCTTCATTTTATCTATCTTTGCCTTAATCTTTATTATTTCCTTCCTACTATTAGCTATGGCTTCAGTTTGCTCTTATTTATTTGAGATATTTTTCTTTTTTAGTAGAGGCATTTACAGATATAAATTTCCTACTAAGAAATGCCTTTGTAGCATCCCATAGGTTTTCATATGCTGTCTTTTTCTTTATCTCTAAGTATTATTCTGTTCCTCTTGTGGTTCTTCTTTTGCCCATTAGTTGTTTATATGCATTGATTAATTGCAACCAATTAATCAACTTTCCATTTTCCTTCTGTTAATGATTTCTACTTTCATTCCATTGTGGTTGGAGAAGTTACTTTGTATGATTTTAATATTTTAAAATTTATTGATTTTTGACTAAAATATTATCTATTCTGGAGAATATTCCATGTGTACTTGAGAAGAATGATTTAGCTGTTGTTGGGTGGAGTGTTCTGTATATATACACACATTCAGAACACTGTTAGGTCTACTTGGTTGATAGTGTTGTTCAAATTCTCTATTTCTTTATTTTCTTTATTGACCTTCTTTTTAATTGTTCTATACATAATTAAAAGTGTGGTGTTGAAGTCTCCAACTATTATTTTAGAACTATCTTTAAGTTAGTATATAATTTTCATACCTTCTTGGTGGATAAGCCTTTTTATCAATATATAATGTCCTTTGTCTCTTGTAACAAGTTTTGACTTAAAGCCCATTTTATCAGCTCTTTTTCAGTTACTATTTACACAGAATAGTGATTTCCACTTTTTCACTTTCAATCTATTTTTTCTTTTGGATTTAAAGTATATCTCTTGTAAACAATATACAGTTGGATCATGTTTCTTTTATCTATTCTTCCAGTCTCTGCCTTTAATTGGAAAGTGTAATTTATTTACATTTAAAGTATTTACATTTGCTGTTTTCTATATATCTTATACTTCTTGTTCCTCATTTCCTTCATTACTGCCTTCTTTTGTGTTTAAATGATTTTTTATAGAGAACTGTTTTATTTGCTTCTCACTTCCTTCCCTGAATATTTTAAAGTTATTTTCTTAGTTAGTCTAGGATAGTGGTCGGCAAACCGAGGCTCACAAGCCACATGCGGCTCTTTGGCCCCTTGAGTGTGGTTCTTCCACAAAATACCAACTTCTGCGCATGGGCCACGAAGTTTCAATCACACTGTACATGCGCGCCCGCACGTGGTATTTTGTGGAAGGGCCACACTCAAGGGGCCAAAGAGTCGCATGTGGCTCACAAGCTGCAGTTTGCTGACCACTGGCCTAGGAATTATAATTAACATCTTAAATTTATAACAATCTAGTTTGAATTTATATCAATTTTGCTTCAATGTTACATAAGATCTGTGTTTCTACACAGCTCCATCCTTACCCCTTCATGTTATTTTCACAAATTACATCTTTATACATGTGTTCTAATCAATGTAGATTTACAGTTTTTATATAATTATCTTTGAATGATATAGAAAAATAGGAGTTTACAAACCAACAAAACAATAATGCTAACTTTTATATTTACTTACCATATTAGATTCTTAGGGCTGCTGTAACCAATTACCACAAACTTTGTAGCTTAAAAAAAACAGGAATTTATTCTCTCACAGTTCTATGATCTGAAAACTAGGTGTCAGCAGTTTTGGTTCCTTCTGAGAGCTCTGGTGAGGTAGAGGGAGTGGCAAAGGGCTGTAAGGGCTCATGAGACTCTTTCTCCACCTGACAAACACCCTTAGCTGGATTCCACAGAGAGTTGTGGACTATGGGACTGGAAGGGCACAGTAAGGGCCAGGGAAGTCACACACAGGTCTCCTTCCTAATAATTTACTCACTCCTGGCTTACAAAAGAATGTGGAATGTGATCATACAGCAATTTGTGTGTACTCTAGGGTAGGAGACAGTCATCTAGCTCATTGGGAGTATGAATTGAAAGGCAGGGAGATATGGACTATGATAGAAGGGCTCTGCATTCCTGTCGAATCAGAAAATTTGTGGGCTAATGTTGAAGGTATAGGTCTAGGGAATTTCCATAAAAACACAGCCTCTCTTCCTCTCTCAGCTATTGACAGATACAATGGACATGTGTGTGTGTTTTGGGTGGAGGGGTGGTATGGAGAAGAAAAGAAAGTTCTTCCACATTATTACACTGAACTATTCAAGGTCAGAGCCATCTTCTGTTCATTGCAATGCTGTCCTGATAGGATCCTATTACTACTAAGAAATAAGCAGGATGGCTCTAGGGTACAATGGACACAGACTAACAGGGACTAGTGGTTTGATCTTTCCTCTTATTCCCATATCATTTCTAGCCTGATATAAAGCATATGTCATTCCAGTAAGGTACGATAAAATATGAAGTAGCCAAAAAATCAGTAATGCCAGGAATTATTTAGGTCCATTAATGCAGAAACAAAGCACAGCTAGTGAACTGCTTAGCAATGGCTTTATCTTCCTTCATGCTTTTATGTCTACCTTCTCTATGGTGTCACCCCCAAAGTTTTTAGTTACTTACATAGAAACCATTCCTAAAAAGACAAAGCAGGGGGTCATCAGGATCCTAGGAATCCTGGCCTTAGGCAATTTAGCTGTGCTCTCACCTGCATTACTTGGTCCAAGTGTAGGCAACCCCCAAAAAATTGCAGTGAAGGATTCTCTAGAATGGAGTCATCCTAACCACCTGGAGATGATCGGCAGACCCATGCCATCTTATGGTTTTGCCATAGCCTCACTTCAAA
Organism: Myotis lucifugus; assembly: GCF_000147115.1. NCBI lineage: Eukaryota > Metazoa > Chordata > Mammalia > Chiroptera > Vespertilionidae > Myotis > Myotis lucifugus. The sequence goes on along the minus strand of NW_005871244.1, from coordinate 2,150,637 downwards.
ATAACAATATATTCATATATTCAGTTTGGTAGGTAGGGGTCTACAAAAAAGGAAAAAGGAAAAAGTACACTCAATCTAATGCTTAGTACTGTGAAGTTCTATTAGACTTACCAGCTGAGGTGCCAGCAGTGGTAATAGCAGCAAAACATGGCATGGTTCCATTAAGGTATAATATGTAGGTAGTGCCAGAAAAGCATCCTGGTAGATATCAGCTGAACTAAAAAGTAGTACAGTTACTAAGCCTCCTTATACTCTGGAGCCCATGCCTCCACACCCACTCTTGGTATTGCTCCTTCAAGCTAACAGACATTGTTCAAGTATGTAATAAATTTCTGATGTGTAAAATTCCCTTTGCCTCTGCCTCTCTGACCCAAACCCCCTCTCATCTTTCTTTCTCTGTTTTGTTGTTGTTGTTTGTGTGTTTTGTGTGTGTCGGCACTCCCAGGGCCAGATAAAACACTAGGTTTAAGGTCAACTTTCTGCTCACTGAACATAAAAGCAATCAAACACACAAAGATGAGAAAGTGAAAGAAGCATTTCATTAGGCAACAGCACACTGTGTAAGGACACCATTTTCTTCCTTCACATGAATTCTACTTGCAAATGAATTCTAGCAATGAACTCTACTTGTAAATAAAATTGCATATGGGATAGATGGGTAGATAGAGGGTGGGTGCATATGTGTATGTATGCAGGTGTATGTAGGGATATAAACACCTTGGTTTCTAGGTCTGTTTAAAAGTTTATAAGATGATATGAAATAGTCTCTTGTCTGGGGATCTCCATTTATATCTGTTGAACAAATGAACGAGTAGAGAAGACATGGAGCTATGGATCTCTGGGGCAAGTCATAGTGAAATGGGGCTAATAGAAAAGCACTTTAAGAATACTGGATCAGGAACCTCCAAAAAACCATTCCTCAATTAAACCAATAAGAACACTTGCCAAACAATGATCAAAATCAACTTTTTCAGAACTTTGGAATTAGTCAAAGGCTTTCAAGAATCCAAGGAGCATTTATTTTAAAAATGGATGAACCATGAGAATAGTGAGCTTTGTGGCATTTTAACTTGTCCTGTTCTAATCACCCTCTCCTTGGCTTCACAGTAGCCTTGAAAAATAACAGCCTGACAACTATACCAGTTCTGAAAATCAGTACCCTAGCAGTCACTGGAAGGGGCAGACCAGGTATGAGGTCTCTAAAAAACCCCATTACCAAAGAATAGTCACAATATGGCCTGACAGTTCTTGGAAACACCCACTCACATGATTCATCTTTATTTGATCTAACTCAGAGTGCACCCTATGAAAAAGCTTTTTTTTTTGCCTTGATAGTCTTCATTATTTTATCTTCATTGTTGAGAATATTACAAATGTCTCCCTCTTTTTTTCCCCTTGCCCCCACCACCTGGTTCCCACCCCACCCCAGGCCTTCACCACACTATTGTCCATGTTCATGGGTAACACATATCTATATATATAAAGAGCCAGGGTCCATAAAGACCTCAGGCTTGATCGAACACTGGAAGTCAGTGCTGGGTTGCCGTGGCGACCCAGTACTGACTGCAGCCCCTGCTGGCACAGCGACCCAGCACTGACTGCTGAGGGGGCTGCAGAGAGAGAGGCAGGGTCTAATCAGCAGCCTCTGGCACAGCTGTTGATCAGCCGTTGCCTCTCTCTTTCTCTCTTCCTCCAGCAGCCCCGCCTCTGTTTCTCTCCAGGCCTCCACAGGGCTGCCGATCAGCCCTGCCTCTTTGATCAGGCCCAGAGATAGGCCAAGAGATGCTGACTGGCATAGAAACTGACCAATCAGAACCAAATCTGGGTGAAGTGCCAGGAGCCATTGGCTGCCTAGGAGGAGGAGCTTTTGATGCTGACTGGCATAGAAACCTACCAATCAGAACCTAATCTGGGATTACTTTGGCAGTATAGTGCATATGGCTGGCTATCAGTCCAGATACAGGGATTATGTTTTTTTGTCTGCCAAGAGCATCTCCTCCTGCTGAAAAAGGCTTCCCCCCCTTTAAGCAATCCTACCCTGTATAATCTATCTATACTAATAAAAGGGTAATATGCTAATTAGACTGGGTTGACTGGCCATCTTCTGGACATCCGACTTCCTTCTGGACAAAGCCATCTTGGTGGGGGCCAAGGCAGATGCCATTAGGGGCGATCAGGCCGGCAGGGGAGGGCAGTTGGGAGCAACCAGGCTGGCAGGGGAGGGCAGTTAGGGGCAAGATCAGGCCAGCATGGGAGGGCCATTGGGGGTGAGATCAGGCCTGCAGGGGAGGGCCTTTGGGGGTGAGATCAGGCCGGCAGAGGAGGGCAGTTGGGGGCAATCGGGCTGGCAGGGAAACAGTTAGGCATCGATCAGGCTGGCAGGGGAGTGGTTAGGGGGTGATCAGGCTGGCAGGCAGAAGTGGTTAGGGGCAATCAGGCAGGCAGGCAGGCGAGCAGTTGGGAGCCAGCAGTCCTGGATTGTGAGAGGGATGTCTGACTGCCGGTTTTAGGCCCACAGGGATCGGGCCTAAACTGGCAGTCAGACATCCCCCAAGGGGTCCCCGATTGGAGAGGGTGCAGGCTGGGCTGAGGGACAACCCTCCCAGTCCATGAATTTTGTGCACCAGGCCTATAGTATGGATATAAGTTCTTTGGTTAGTTTCTTCCCATCCCTCCTCCTCCCTTCCCTCTGAGATTCGTCAGTCTGTTCCATGGGATAGTCTTTATTTTTTTATAGCAGTTTTGAGTTTAAAGAAAAATGAGTGAGAGAACATACAGAGTTCCCATATACCACTGTTCCTTCCTCTCCCTCCTCCACAGTTTTCCCTATTATTAACATCTTGCATTAGTATGGTACATTTGTTTTGATTGAGGGACCAATATTGATGCATTGTTATTAACTAAAGTCCATTGTTTACATGAGGGTCCAATCTTGTTTTGTTTGTTTGTTTGTCACAAGAAAGTTTATTATGAGAACAGGCTGTTTGTGGGGAGAAGGGGATATACAAGTACATATAGGTTGGGTGGCTCAGGTGAAATAGTGTGGCTTCTTTACATGGATGCCATACTCATTGAGGGCAGGGGTCAAGTCCTCCATGGTGAGAGTGTACCTGTGGTCCTTGCTCTTGCTTTGGGAGCTGCCAAAGGCTGTACCCTTCATTTTGCATTGCTGTAGTGCATCATTGACAATATCTGAGATGAATTTCTGAGCAGCTAGGGAGATGAGCCAAGTTATGCAAGGATCTGAGGTCTCAAAGCCAGCAGGGTCCAGGTAGTAACCAGTCACTGCACTAGGATTGTAGGCATGTAATACTCCAGCTGCATCAGGAAGTCCACCAGAGGCGTACTGAACACCACCGGCTTCATGTTTCCATTGCCTGTACTTGGCAGCACATTAACCTCATTAGATTTGGCACAGGACACTGGAGCCACCCAGTGCCACTCAACTGGCTCCCCCACCAGTACCCCACAGTTTCAGCCCCAGGCCACCCTGCTGTCCCATGGGGCTGGCCTTGTTCTTTGAAATGATGCTGGTGGGCAGTAGGGCCCAAGTCCAAGAGGCCCAGACCCAGGCCGCCAACTCAGTGTCTATGCCTGGAGCCACTGCAGCTTATCAGGTCAGTGGGAGAGCTGCACTCTTTCATTGTACATTCTGCTTGGGTTTTGATGAATGCATAATGCATTCTACCACTACAGTACCATACAGGAGAGTTTTCCTGTCCTCAAAACCCAGTGTCCTTTATATTCATCCGTTCTTTCCTCCTTCTGAACCAGTGGCAACCACTGATCTTTTTACTGTCTCTATAGTTTTGCCTTTTCCTGAATGTCATATGAATAGAATTATACAGTATGTAACCTTCTCAGACTGGCTTTCTTCACTTAGCAAAATGCATTTAAACTTCCTCCATGTCTTTTTGTGATGTGATAGCTCATTTCTTTTCATTGTTGAATAATATTCCATTGTATACATGTACCAGAGTTTGTTTATCCATTTACCTATTAAAGGGCATCTCGGTTGCTTCTAAGTTTGGGCATTTCTGAATAAAGTTGCTATAAACATTCATGTGCAGGTCTTTGTGTGAGCATAACTTTTGCACACATTTAAATAAATAAGAAGTTCGATGGCTGGATTGTATGGTAAGGCTATGTTTAGCTTTGTAAGAAACTGTCAGATTGTCTTCCAAAGAAGCTGTACCACTTTTGCATTCCTACCAGCAATTGGTACTGTATGTTTTGGATACAAATCCTTTATCTAATATGGATTGTGAAACTATTTTCTTCCAATTTGTGGCTTATGTTTACATTCTCTTAGTGTCTTTTGAATAACAGAAGTTTTAATTCTAATAAAATCCAACTTATCATTTTTTCATTCTTAGATCATGCTTTTGATCTAAGAAATGCTTTTGATCATGCTTTTGATCTAAAAAATCATCATCAAGCCCTGGCCGGGTAACTCATTTGGTTAGAGTGTCCTCCCAGTATGCCAAGGTTGCAGGTCTGATCCCTGGTCAGAGCACATACAGGAATCAACCGTTGAATACATAAATAAGTGAACAACAAATTCATGTTTTTCTCTCTCTCTTAAAATCAATGTTAATCCTTATCTGAGGATATTTTTTCCATTGATTTTTAGAGAGTGGAAGGGAAGGAGGGCAGGGTGGGGCCTGGAGAGAGAGAGATATTGATGTGTCTCACATCAATTGGTTGCCTCTCCCATGTGCCTGGAGCTGGGGATTGAACTTGCAACTCAGGTGTGTGCCCTTGACCAGAATCAAACCCTCGACCCTTTGGTGCATGGGCTGATGCTCTAACCACTTGGCATACGGCCCAGGCAAAATTTAAATATAAATCATCATCAGAGCAGTGCAGTGGCCAAGCTGGGTCCAAGCATTCTGTGGCTCCTGACCTCCAGGCCTAGACATGGCTACTGTCTGGGCCTCCCTGCAGTTGCTCTGCTGTTTCTTCTGGTCATCGGAGGGGGAGGTGTTGCTGAGGTGACAGGGGCCCTGACCACAGGCAATACGTGTGCATTATGTGGTGATCATTTGAAGGATAACCAAATGTACCATGTTGTACATGAACAGATATTCTCCTCAAAATGTGGATCTGGACTAACACATCTGTTGCAGCAAGTCCCAGATTATTGCTCTAAAGCAGTGGTTCTCCACCTTCTGGCCCTTTAAATACAGTTCCTCATGTTGTGACCGAACCATAAAATTATTTTCGTTGCTAATTCATAACTGTAATGTTGCTACTGTTATGAATCATAATGTAAATATCTGATATGCAGGATGGTCTTAGGCGACCCCTGTGAAAGGGTCGTTTGACTGCCAAAGGGGTCGCGACCCACAGGTTGAGAACCGCTGCTCTAAAACAATGGTTGAAATTTGGAGTTGTAGGAATTCTTCTTTGCCAGGTGTGTTTAAGAAATGTGATGGCTGGCTTGGCTTAGGCTGCTGTGAACTGGCTATTATGTTGGAGAGTTGATAGGCATGCAAGCAGGCATCTTAAAAAAATGGTATAGATTTCCAAAGTTTGCAGAAAATAATATGTGCCTGTCCTCTATTATTTTAGTTCACTTCCTTCTCTTGTCTGGATTTCTGCATTGCCCTAGGGCCGTGGTCGGCAAATTGCGGCTTGCGAGCCACATGTGGCTCTTTGGTCCCTTGAGTGTGGCTCTTCCACAAAATACCACGTGTGTGCGCGTACAGTGCGATTGAAACTTTGTGGCCCATGTGCAGAAGTTGGTTTTCGGCCTGGGCGAGTATTTTGAAGAAGTACTGTTGATATTTGGCTCTGTTGACTAATGAGTTTGCTGCCCACTGCCCTAGGGAGTCTGCCAGTAGTGCTGAAAAAGGACAGGACAGGAAAGCTTTCTTCAGCCCATATTTGATGTCATTTCATTATGGAAGATGAGAAACTATAAAGGAAAGTCAGTAGGAGATATTTTTGTGAGGACTCACTTTTTTTAAATCTTAAAGCATATAAGTTTTAAACTAAACAAAACTAAAATAATGTTCTATACTAGAGCTCTGGTTTTATGAGAATAGTAAGATAAAATTAAGACTCTCAGGATGTTACAAAGAGGCTCTAAGAAGTGCAAAAACAAAAATGGTCAGCCTTGTGAGTTTTAGGCTCAGTTCCATCAGCATCGTCCTATCAACACACAGCTAAGTGTATAAGAGAAGGGTACAGGTATGTGTTAATTTTTTTTCTCAACATTCACATGGTTCAGAATTCAAAATGTTATACAAGAAAAAGTCTCTTTTCACTTCTTGTACTGAAACCACTCAGTTCCTTAAGTGACCAGAGATATTTTATTCATATAAGGTAAATATGTACATACTAGTGGCTCTGTACATGAAATTTGTGCATTAAAAGGGAATTAATTAGAGGAAATATTTTAATATTGCTATTTGCCCTTTCTCTATAATAGAAGAGTCAGAGATGAAAGAAAATTAGTAAAATGTATATGAAAATCTTCCTCAAGTCAGATTCTGGGGTGCGCTGCAGGACCCAGAGTCAAGTCCCTGCACACCCATAGAACCTCAAAATCACACGAGACCCAGACCCAGCTGGTCCCACCCCCATTGGATGAGATCCAGACCCGGCTGGCCCCACCCTTGTCAAGCCCCGCAGGGTCGGGGACACAGCCTCAGGTCCCCCGGCCCACCACCAGGCAGGGAGCGCAGCCTCAGATCCCCCAGCACACCCTCTGGTCCCCTATCCCAGTGCTGGGGCGGGGAGTATGCCTTGAGTTCCCCTGGCCCAGACGAGGGGGCACAGCCTGAGGTCTGGGCAGGGGGTGTGGCCTGAGGTCCCCTGGGCTGGGGCAGGGGGCACTCCTTGAGGTCCTCAGTCAAGCCCCATAGGTGGGGGGTGTGGCCTGAGGTCCCCCATCAAGCCCTGCGGGTGGGGGTGTAGCCTGAGGTCCCTCGTCAAACCCCATATGGCAGGGGGCGCAGCCTCAGATCCCCTGGCCTGGCGCTGGGGCGTGGGGAATGGCCTCAGGTCCCCCAGCCTGGCACCAGGGTGGGGGTGTGGCCTGAGGTCCCCCAACCTGGTGCTGGGGTGGGGTCACAGCCTGAGGTCCCCTGGCCCGGTGCCAGGGCGGGGGGCGTGGCCTGAGGCCCCTGTCAAGCCCCACCAGGTTGGGGGCGCAGCCTCAGGTCCCTGCTGATTGCTTGTTGTGGCTTGTTATGGCAACTCAGCCTCCACTGTGGGTGCAGCCATCTTGACCATTAGGGCATGACGGTCAATTTGCTTATTCCCTCTTTATTAGATAAGATAGTCTTTCTCTAGCCTCCCAAAACACAAATGGTAGCCTGCCATACACCTTGACCCACCTCTGGATGTCACTGATTGGTGCATATTTATGTATGTCTACATGGACTGTGACATTACCCTCAGGAAATGTCAAAATTAAATGTTCTGCTTTAAAGATCAAAAATAATAAAAATAAAAAAACATAATCAGGGCATCAGACAGATTTGGGTTAGGATCTGACTACCCACTCATTTGCTATGCTTTGTGACCTCCGGCAAGCCTCCAGAAGCCTTTGTTTCCACAAATGTAAAATGAAATGATACCCATTCAAGCCAAGATGAAATAAAATGATGTATGAAAACCTCAAAATATAGGGGAAAAATCATCTCCAAACCAAAGGTTACCTAGATTTTTTATATTATCTTCTAGAAGTTTTATAGTTTGTGTTTGACGTTTATATCTATGATCCATTTTCAGTTAAATTTTTGGACAACTACATGTGGTTTTCTAGTTATCCCAGCACCATTTGTTGAAAAGATTAGCCTTTATTTATTGAATTGCTCTTCCATCTTTGTCAAAGATCAGTTGACTATATTTGTGTGGGTCTATTTTGAGGCTCTCTATTCTATCCAATTAACCTATTTGTTTATTCTTTCACCAATACTACACTATGTTGATTACTGTAGCTTAAAAGTGAATATTGAAGTCAGGCATCTATGAAAAACCACAGCTAACATCAAACTTATGTTAAGACTAAATTCTTTCCCCCTAAGATGGGGAACAACAAAGGATGTCTGCTCTCACTACTTCTATTCAACATTATATTGGAGATTCTAGCCAGGATAATTAGCCAAAAAATGTATTCAGATGAAAAGAAAGAAGAAAATCCCAAGGAATCCACACAAACTATTACAGCTAATAAACGAGTTCAGCAAAGTTGCAGGGCAAAAGTTAAACATGGTAAAATTACTTGTATTTCTACACACTAGCAATTAATGAAATTTAGAAAAAATCCTTTTATAACAGCATCAAAAAGAATAAAAAAAAACTTAGGAATAAATTTAAAATGTAAGAGATATACTACAAAATGACAAAACATGGTTGAGTAAATAAGTCCTAAATAAATGGAAAGATATCTCATGTTATAGATCAGAAGACTTAATAATGTGAAGATAGCAATACTACTTATCTACAGATTGAATGCAGTCCCTAATAAAAAGGAAACAGGTAGTATTTTTTCACAAATTGAAAAGGTGATTCTAAAATTTATATGAAAACTTAAAGGCCTACAATAGCCTAAAAAATCTTGGGAAAGAAGAAAATATTTGGAGGAATCACATTTCCCAATGACATAAATTACACAAAGCTACAGTTATCAAGCAATGTCATCCTGGCATAAAAACAGATTTATGGATCAATGAAACAAAATTGACAGTCTAGAAATAAAACATTATATTTTGGGTCAATTTTTGACAAGTGTGCCAAAACAATTAAATGAGGAAAGATTAGTCTTTTCAACAAATGGTGCTGTGACAAATGGGTATCTATGTAAAATGAATGAAGTTAGACCTTTTCCTCATAGCATATGCATAAATTAAGTAAAATGAATTAAACACCTAAATGTTACAGATAAAACTCTAAAAACTCTTAGAAAAAGACATAGATGTAAATCCTCATGACCTTGGATTATTCATTGTTTTTTAGATAACACCAGAAGCACAAGCAACAAAAGATGAAAATAGATAAATTGCATTTCTGCCAAATTAAAAACTTTTGTGCTTCAAAGGATACCATCTGGAAAGTTAAAAGGCAACCCACAGAATCAGGGAAAATATTTGCAAATCATATATCTGATAAAGGGACTAACATCCAGAATCTATAAAGAACTTTTACAAATCAGCAATAAGAGACAACCCAGTTAAGAACTGGTGAATGATTTGAATAGATATTTATCTAAAGAAGATGTGTGAGTTGCAAATTAAGACATGAAAAGGTGTTCAATATCATTAGTTGTTAGTCTTTAGTCATTAGGGGAATGCAACCAAAACCACAATGAAATATCACCTCACCTCCACTAATATGATTGAAATAAAAAAGAGACAACAACAAGTGTTGGTGAGGATGTGGAAAAATTGGAATCTTCACTCACATTCCTGGATTGCAATATGGTGCAGCCACTTTGGAAAACAATTTAGTAGCTTCTCAAAATGTTAAACATAGTTCCCATATGATTTAGCACCATTACTCCTAGGTATATATAGAAGATGAAAAAAAAAAAAAGAAAATATAATTCACATAAAAACTTTCACATGAACATCCATGACAACATTATTCATAATAGCCAAAAAGTAGAAACAACTCAAATGCCCATAAAGTGATGAATGGATAAGTAAAATGTGGCCTATTCTACAAATGAATTTTATTTAGCAATAAAAGGAATGAACAACATAGATGAACCTTGAAAGCATTATGCTAAGTTGAAGAAGACAGTCACAAAAAGCCAAATATCATATGACTCAACTTATATAAATAAATATTCATAAACCATAGAAAAAGAAAGTAGATTAGAGGTTGCCAGGGACTGGGGCTGGAATGATGAAATGGAAATTAAATGCTAATGAGCATAGGATTTCTTTTGTGGTAAAATTGAGTTTAGTGATTTTTGCACAACTATGTGAATACACTAAAAATCACTGAATTGAACACCTAAAATTGTGGCTTTTATGGTATGCAAATTAGATCTCAATAAATCAATTATTTTTAAAAATGGGGCTAATACCTTCTGCTTCATAGTGCTATGGGGAAAATTAACTGAAGAGTTGTGAAACCTTTTGTTACCAAATTAGGCACCCAAGTATTTGGTGGAACTGAAAATAAATTTTACCTGCTTCCCAACTTTGCTCAGAATTGAATGTAATATACTACCACAGTAAATGCGACAGAGCTCCAGGGTCAGAAGCAACTTTAAATGCCTGCTCCTTTTGTGCCCATACATTGAATAAAGTTCTGGCCCATTCACTAAAAAAGCTCGGACAAGGTGGACTTTGCTCTCTGCCTTTCCTTTCTAGACCAAATAATCATTTTTCCTCACCCACAGATTCTTCGACTCCTGTGCTGGCAAACAGATTCTTATCCACACAACCTCCTCCACTAGCAAGCATAGCTCCTTCCTCCCAGAAAAAGATTTGAGGTATAGATCTCTTACTTCAGACTTGAGGAAAAGTGCTGAGCTGAAAGCAATATTTCAAAAGAAAAGAGAATTCATAACATCATCTACAACTGACCCCATTCTCCATTCTGCCAGTGTTTTCTTTGGATATTCTGACAACTCAAGGCTTACTGGATAATGGGGCCAATTAACTTTGAGCTCTACATAAATAAAGTTTCAGATGTATTTAGGACTCACAAGCCTTGGAGATCATGACTTTCTGAAAATCCCTAAGAACACTGAGATGCTGAACTCCGAATCTGGTCCTGTGACGAAAGTCTGTCTTCAGGCCTCTTATGTAGTTGTGCCTACCACAGGTAGGCTGGGGAAATGGCTAGATTAGAAGTTCACATTCACTGTCTCATGTCAACTTGCCACATATATGATTGCACAAACTGCCTTACTCAAGAACACAGCTGTCACATTCTATTGTAATTTGAATCATGATTTTGAAGTGGGGCAAAAATTAATAATGTTCCTTTATATACAAAATATATATTACATTTATTCCATTAGAAAACTAATTGAAATATTTCATGTCAGGAAGAGTACATCCCTCACGCATCCAAAAAACTGTCACTGTTCTATGTTTGAACCTATGTTTATATCCATCAAGGACATGCTATGTGCCAGGCTCCACTAATATAGAAATGGGTAAAACACAGATGAATTTCTCATCTTTTGGCAAAAAAGTTATACTGTAGTGTGCTAAAGGAAAGCAAATAGTGTTATCTGAGCACAGAGTATAGGACACATGCCTGAGTCTGGGATGTCATGGGGGGAGGAGGTGTAGAGAAATGTCCGAACTGATCCCCAAAGATACTGTGTGGAAGGTAGATGGACGGAAGGATATTATGGAATAGTTCCTCAGGTAAAAGAGTAAAATGTGTGTATTTATAAACGTAAATGCACATAGATATTCAGTCTAGCTGGAACCAATTATTGAGATGGGAGTCATGAGATGAGTTAATTTACAATGGATAGGTAAGAAAGAAGGATTTATATTTGGCAAATACATGCACCCATCCTAAATCAGTCCCATCCCACTGAGACTGGCCATAAGACTAGGCAAGAAACAGTTGGGCAGGGAAAAGGCCTTATTAGGCTTATTCAAAGGGGCCCCTTGGGGATCCAGGGCTGCCTTAAGAGAGCAAAACTTCAGAGGAGCCTCTAGCCCCACCCTTGGGGATTAGAGTTCAGCTTCTGGTCATAGCTAAAGGAAATAAAGGAAATAAATTCCTTCTGCCCAGTCTCCTCCAATCCCCAAAACATTCAAGAAGTCTCTTTAACAACAAAATCATTTATTTGTAACAGCCCAGTTCCCATCACTTCAGTACAGCACAGGAGTAGAAAAGAGTTACACTGCAAGCATCCTTTAGTCCAAGGTAGAGCTCCATGCCTCCCAAGGCAGCAAGCCCATCTCCCCCAGAGACCCATGCCCAGAGGCAAACTGAACTTGCACAAACAGGCAAGCCCAGAATGAAGTCAGACCCAAGCCTCAACATGATGCATCCTTTCCCCACAGACCTTTAATCTTCCTAACTGCAGTCTCTACCCCCACAACTAGGCCAATTCCTAGCCTCAGACACCAGAGAGCTTTCTATATGGAGTTATTAATAGGGGTTTAAGTGTTACATAAAGACAATAACCTGTGAAATCTAGTCTTCCCTAGAAAGGTTAAAATGACTCCCCTATACATAATCCTAAAGAGCAATGACAGCTCTTCCCCTCTTTCTCTTCACTATAGATGTGGGTAGTTTTGAAATGATTTTGTCTCAGACAGCTCCATATTTCCTCAGTGGTCTTATTGAAGGCTGTTCTCCTCATCCAAGGACAGGAAGGAAACTCAGATACTTTTCCCAGGTCCAGAGGCTGAGAGAAAAAGCCCTGATAATCTAGGAAAAGCCCTTCCTCTGTTTCCCTTAAAAGATTTTTGTGGAGGTTATTGCCTACAAGTTTTCTAATATATCTGGGAAAAAATAGTTTAGATTTAGATGGCAATCGAAGCACAGAGGCAGGCAGTCTTTCTGATTAGTTACTAGTTTCTAGAATATAGGAGGCCCAAATCTTCTAGAGAGCCTCAGAAGATGTACACTAGGAAGATGCCACCTTTCCCATGTCTTGGTGGGACAATGCCCAAAATTGTACCCATAATGGACTGGTGACCTTTTTAACAAAGTCACCATGAAAAGACAAGAAAATAGGACATATCCAAAGGAACATCTTACTCAAACATTAAGGCTCTGACTAGTGGTCAAAACATACTGATGTTTGGTATCAGAACTGTTTTTATAACGTGAGATTATAAACAGGGAAGGAGACTGAAGTAACAACACTTAAGGCAAGGAATAGAACCCACAGATTAGCTAGAGCATCACTGCAGCTTTAACATTGACATTTGTCTCTTTATTTTAAACCCTACTCCAATTTCTTGGGAAACTCGAGCTACCTGTATCTGTGCTATCACCTACATGTGCAGGCCTGGGCAATCATATCCTCATACTCCTTGTACAAGATATTCCCATTAGCCTCAACCATAAGGATGCTAATGGGAGCGTACTTATAAGGGACACATGAGGGCTGAGGGACACTCTGGTTCACCAGCTCATTGACAAGGTTCTGGATGATGGCGTGATTGGGAGAATTGAGACCATAGTGTAGTACCCGAGGGCAGGCACCCTTACAGTAGTTTGGGGTATAGAGATTGGGAGCAATGATCCAGTGATCCCAGCCCAGCTGATGGAAACTGACTTGGAAATGGTGGAGGGAACACTGGTTACTTTCAGGCCCATCATGTTTCTGGGAGGGGCCAGGAATCTTAGATGCGATACTGCCTGCTTGCCGTGCCCTCCGCAAGAGAAGAGAAGAATCCCTTTCCATAAATTCCTCCAGGCCTCCGGGTAGAAGTTTGGCCTTCTGAACACTTTTATGAGTGTCATTGAAATAGAGTAACAAGAAGGCAGTGTCCAAAGGTGAAGTGCCATGCCACAGGAGCTCATGACCCTCACTACCTTTTTGATGCTGACACATGAAGCGCAGTCGTAGAATCCGGCGCCTCTTGTGATTCCAGAGTCTTTGCTGAACGTGTTGTGTGATATCCATCTCTGTCCAAGCTTCAGATAGTAGGGAAGGTTTTGAGGAACCTCTTCCTGAGGAAGGAAAGCCGTTGGTAGGGCTTTTCTGGACCCAGGGTTCCACATGGCAGGAGAGGTGGAAGCCAGCTAGGTGGAGTTGATGGCGATAAACCACAGTGGCTCTGACTAGTTGGTAGGCTACCTGGTTTGGTTTCCAAGGAAAGTCCAGGGTCTGTATGTGCCGGGGGCCTGCATAAGTAAGAGGAAATAAGAACAGAGGATTAGCTTCTTACCCCCGAGCCTAAAACTTTTTCACAAACCTCAATACATGCAGACAGCTGTAAGCAGCCCTAAAATTAACTCAAGATCACAATAATAGCCATTGTTTATTGAGCATTAGCTCTTTAACCTGCAATAGCCTTATGAGCTAGTTATTATACCCATTTTACAAAGAAATTAAGACTCAGAGAAGCTATGCCAGAGGACATACAGCCAGTGTGTGGTACAATAAAAATTTGAGCCCAAGTCACACCCAGCTCTACCAATTACTAGCTGTGTTAAACTAAGTTACTCTAAGTCTCAGTTTCTTCACCTATAAAATGGGTATGTTAATAGTACTTACCTCATAGATAGTGGTATTAAGGAAGATCATGTTTGTATTTTACCCAATGCCTGGCACCTGGTAAGCTCACAGTAAAGGTTAGTTAGGGGTATGTTAGTTGTTTTGCTTGGAGGAGGGAGTGTAAATCCTGTCTGTTGTCATCTTTGAGACTAGCAAAACCCAAGTTTGATATCACAGTCTTCCCAAGGTTTCCTTGAAGTTGATGACTATCAGCTTTCCCTAGAGAGTCCTGTACTTCAGGAACCCACTGCTGTCCTAGAACAGTGTCTAATGAAGATGTTAAAACAGAATTAAGCATAATGAGAACAAAGACAATTCCAAAATATATTTGTTACCAAAATCCCAATGTGGCAACATGACCTAAATAAAAAAACAAAACACAAACTGCTTGGTATACAAGGATATTGGGGTACAGCATTTAAACACTTGAGAAGTTATGAACATACTTTGGAATAAAAAAGACTTGAGCTCAGATCCTACCCCTGCCACCCACTGTCCTTGTGACCTTTGCAAGTTAACCTCTCTGTGCTTTAGTTTTTCTTATCTTTAACGATTAGGCTAATTGCTGTATGACAGCTAGTGATAGTAGCTGTCATTAAGGATTAAGTACAATTGATATTCACTGAGCCGGTATACAGCTTGTTTCTGTCCTTTCTGAGGCTTTGTAAATGTCCCCAATTCGGCATTCTCTACTCTTTGCTGTACTTTAAGAATAAAACATATAAACAGCCCTCCACAAGAATGTATATGGGCATTTCTCAATTACAGTTTTCAGTGATATAACAAGCAGTAAGAGTTTTTTTGTAAGGTAGAAGTTGACACATCACTCAATTGCCCTGGGGTCTGGGAGATATTCCTCAGGTAGGCCCAAGGCAATTCATTCTTAAATTGGGCCTCTAAATGATAGCAGGATTGGAGCCACCTTTTCCCAAGTTTGCCATTCTTTGAAAACCAATCCTGAGAAAACAACCTCCCTACCAGGCAATGAAACCTGACAGTAAACTCACAGATACTTTACACTCTTCCCCAAGATTTCTCTCCCTCCAGGATAGTATGGAATTATAACTCACCTCTGAGCGGCCTTGCTACATTGGCCAAGGGCCTCACCAGCCTCACCATGGTGGCCCCAATCGTGCGGTTCTCTCTAGGGTGCCCATGCACATCAGCTGAGCGCTGGTACAACTCCAGCATGTACTGCATGGGATGCCCTGGGACCTGTGGCTTCCTCTGCTGCTTGCCAGGGGCTTTTTCTAGCAGCTCCTGAATCAGGGGCAAGGTAGGGGCTTCAGCCAGGGGGCCAGTAGAGTGCTTCCCTACCGTTCCCATTTGGACTCTGTGTTCTGTAAAAAGCACCAGTCCCCAGAGAAGAAGAATTCTAAAGCTGCTGAGGAGGACCATCTTGAAAGGCTTGGTGTTCAACACCATATTCCAGCCCAAGCCCAAAGGATATCACTCTGTCTCTTTCCTGTCACACAGGTAACTGCATCCTGGCTCCACAAGCACAAAGGAGAGGGCAAGAAAAAATGAAGGCAGGTAGGTCCTATGTTGCTTCTTCTGAGAGGATCTTCTGGACCAAATGAGGTCTCCTAACTTAGCCTCTTTGCATCAAAACTAATAAAAACAGCAGGTGGGACAAGGCAGCGTGCCCCTCCTGCTCTTCAGGGCTGGTAACTAGATAGCCCTTATTCAGAGGCTGAGGTGATTTAAAAGAAGTCCATTCCAGGACCTGCTCCCTTACCTTATCCACTAGGATGAAAAAAAGCAGCACTAGCTTGTTCTGCTTCACAGATTTAAAGGAAGTCTCTTAATCAGTCCTTAAAGGGCCAGAGGCCTCCTGCTACCACCCTACTTCCATGCAGTACTGTCTCTAGTGCAGCATTTCCCAAAATGTGATATGCTGATGACTTGTAGTGAAACTATCTTCTGTGACTGGTAAGAATGCAGACTTCTGGGTCCCCAGAAGTCTGAATCTTAACAAATGTTCCAAGAAATTCCTGGTAACAGTAAAATGTGGAAACCACTGTGTGAGTGTGGCTGGTAGAGCTTGAAGATGCCTTAACAGTGGTTCTCAATCTTGGCTGTACATTAGAATCACCCGGGGAGCTTTAACTATCAGGGATGCCTGGGTACCATCTCCAGAGGTTCTGATGTAGTGGATCTGGGGTGTTACCAAAGCATCACGATTTTTTAAAGTTCTGCAGCTGATTTTAATGTGCAGCCCTGTTTGAGTTCCCTGACTTAGAATTTTCTGGTTTATCATGGAAGGTGTTGAGATCCTGAATGGGCTTCATCAGAGAAGGCTGGGGCAATGGAAGATAAATCTGTGGAAGTTGGCTGGGCTCTTACCTAGCTTGGATGGTTAATGGGAAGCAGCAGGACTGGGTCAGTTTAGTTAAGGCTGCCCAGACCAGGATTCTGCAGAAAAATGATAGGTTGAGTTCTGGTTCTGTCCAAGGAGAAGCAGTTTGTTGGGGTTCTAAGGAGAAGGTGGGGCAGGAAGTCAAGCCATGGCTCTAGGAGATGATGCAGCAGGCCTGATTGGTAGGAGGCCTTTACCTCATACCCAAAATATCTATGGATGGGCATCATTATGGTGAAACAGGCATGGACGTTGTAATCACGCTCCCACGATGTGCTAGTTCTGGCCTCATGAGCTGTGGAGAGGCAGCCAAGAAGCCTCTCTGTCCTCCATGTCTGCACCTCTTCTCCCTCTTCTCTACCCCCTCTTTGAATTGTGATTGTCTCTTATTAGCTGTAATTTAACTTCTCCAAAGCAAATCTCTTCATTTCCCTGAGCCACACTCTCCTCACCTATAAAATGGAGATAACATGTTTTATCTCACAGGTTGCTATGAGGATACAAAGAAATAATCTATGTTCATTGCACAAATCATTAGACACAGGATGGATATCACACAACACGTTGGCTACATGCTCAAAATTATTTGTTCCTTTTCCTTATTTTTTCTAACGTGGCATTGGTCCCTGGCATGTACACATGCTTTACAAAACAAAAGGCCTGGGCTTACGGGTCTTTTAGGTCTGGACTCAAATCCCAATAATAATAATAAAACCCCACAAAAAAACCCCCAAAACCAACCATTAGCTGGGTGACCCTAGTGTGAGTTATTTCATCTGAATTGTTAGTTCCTTTAGAACAGTGGTTCTCAACCTTGGCTGCACATTAATGTCACCTGGGATCTTTTAAATCTGATTCTGG
>NW_005871244.1:2112914-2133147 GCF_000147115.1 Myotis lucifugus | reverse complement strand
CTTTTCACTAGCTCTCATTCAGCAATTAGCTTTTCGGTAAAGATTAGAAAAACTAAAGCACAGAGAGCTCAACTAGAAAAGTAACAAGACCAAATTTTTGCAGGAGGAGGATCAGAGATCAGGTTTTTAATAATGATTACCCAGGTGATTCTAATGTGCAGCCAAGGTTGAGAACCACTGCTTTAGAAAGTTGTGAGAATATTTCATGCATTTGGATTGCATACAATAATATACAAGTTAAGGATCCAAATAGATGATTCACAGTAGGCAAAACCTGATTGGCAAGAACATACAAAACAATGTAATGGGAACCAGGAAAATGCAATTTAAAATCACATGAGATACAATTCCACACCCATTGAGTTGGCAGCATATTAAAAGGGTGATGCTATTAAGTTCAGGTGAAGATATAGAACACACGTAACTCTCTTACACTGCTGTTGGGGAAGTGACTTGATACAATCACTTTACAGAGCAATCTGCATTATCTCTAGTAAGGTTGAAGATGTATCATTCAGCAATACCAATGCTAGAGCAGTAGCTTTTAGAAATTTTTGTCTGTGGCTCACAGCAATAAATACATTTTACATTGCTACCCAATACAGACATAAGCACACACATTAACACATATGTACTTGAAATAAACGTTTTCTGAAGCAATATTTATCCTTACGACATATAGGGAGGGGTAATATATCATAATGGGTAAGAACACAGCTCTGAAGCCAGAATCCTGTTTAAATTCAGCTCCACCATTTATTAGATTGATCTCAGGCAAGTTATTCAACTTCTCTGTGCCTCAGTTTTCGCATCTGTAAAATGGAAACCATAGCCTCTCTCTGCCTCAATTTTCTAACATGTAAATGGGATTAATCAAAAGACTTACCTCAGTATTTTTGTAAGGATTAAATTAGCTAATACACAAAAGGCATTTAAAGGGGTGCCCGGCACAAAGTAAATTCTAGACACAGGTTAATTGTTACTACATTTGACGCAAGTTGTGTTCACCAGAAAGTTTGGCTTTCTCTGATGTGCTAGTTCTGGCCTCGTGAGCTGCAGAGAGGCAGCCAAGAAACCTCTCTGTCCCCTTGGTCTACACGGTTCCTCCCTCCTCTCTTACCCCCTTCTCTGCTGCCCCAACATTCTCTTTGGCCCTTGACCTCCGTCTGTTACCAATTTAAACTTCCTATTTTTCTATTCAACATAGCTAAATAAAAGAACAAGTTGTCAGGACAACTATCAAAGGGTCCATAAAAGAGTTTGGGGTACAGTTTTCTTTGATGTTTCAGTGGTATTGGATTGGGATTACATCTGTCAAGAACATTTTTCTGCCATCTCTTAGTAATGTGATTTTGACATAGGATCAAAAGAAGTAAAAAGAAACAACATATTACACTGGAAAGAGCATGATTTGGGTTTGAATTCCTGGTTCTGCTTGTTATTGGTTGTTGCTTAACCTCTCTGCTTCTCAGCTTTCTTAACTGTAAATTGGGGATATTCTTTACTTTCCAAGGTTATGGTGAGATTTAAAAGATATAATGTATATAAAGTACCCAACACATAGATAATGCTAAGTAAATGGTAAAATTTGTCATTAATAGCCTATGATTTAAAAGTATATATGTGTATCTGACCAAAGGAAATATCTGGTCAGCATTCATCTAAAGTTCAGCTGAATTTTTATTCCATCCCTTCACCTGACAGGGCTTCAGGAGACTCAACTGATTGAGTAGGTCAGCTTTCTTATATTCAGAAAAAGATCCCAAAAGCAACCCCATTCTTACCACTAGAATTAAAGAAGCTAATATGATTATTTCCTGGAAATGCCCTCTGGTGGGCCCAAAGTATAATTCTACCCCATACCCCCAGAGGAGGGCACCAACTTTCTTTTTAGCCTTATGGTTAAAGGTGTGGGGTGAGGTGGAGGGGCAGGTTATAGGTGAGTGGAACAGGGTCAACTAAAGGATATTTTCCAACCCTTCCTGCTTTAGAAAAGCCAGTATGTGGAAAACAACTAATTGTATAAATTGGACACTGTAGGAGGTGATTATGGACATGACAAAAGGGGTTCTTGAAACAGCAAAATGGGTCACCCCAAGTTGCTTTGAGCAGCAGGTACCCTTAATATGTGGTGTGGGTTAACTTTTGAAATTCTAATGTGTTGGGCATACTAGTAAAGTGCATGAAATTTACAAAAGAGTAAACTTTTATCTAGTTTTGGGGAGGATGGCTATTTTATAAAGTATACATGTATAAAGGATTCCTTCTTTTACATTATTATAATTCACATTTTCTTGCAATTATATTCATTCAACAAATATCTAATTAAGCACTTTCTTGTGTTAGAAAGTAAGGGTCTAGGGCTATAGCTAGGCTGCGTGGGTTCAAATTCCAGCTCTACCACTTAACTAGCTTGGTAATTTTGGGCAATTGACTTGATGTTTCTGTGCCTCAGTCTCCTCATCTATTAAGAATAATAACATTGCTTTAGAGGACTGTTGTGAGGATTAAATGTGTTAATGTACATAATAAGCATACAGTGTTCTAGACACTATATTAAACCCTGAGACTACAGAAAGTAATATGACAAGTCCTCTATCTTTAGCACTCCCAGGCACTATACTAAGCACTGAAGTAGGTTGGTAGATACTAAGACAAAAGCTTCTATTTCAAGAAGATAACAACTTTCATAGTGACATAAAAGATAGGAACCATTTCCCCAAGCCACGGCATTTTCTCTGATTACTGTTCTGAGTTCTTGAAAAATTGACCTATTTTCTAGATATGTTGTTTACAAAATCATTTTCTACAAAACAAAGATTATAGGGAGGGGGTTAGGGTGGGTAAAAAAGGGGAAGGGAATAGATGTACAAATTTCCAGTTATAAAAGCAGTCATGGGGATGTAAAGTACAGCATAAGGGATATTGTCAATAATATTGTAATAACTTAGTGTCAGGAGGGTACTAGACTTACCACTATGGTCACTTTGTAAGTTATATAAATGTCTAATCACTATGTTGTACACCTGAAAGAAATATAATATTGTATGTCAACTGTATTTGAAAAATAAAATAGTATATTATAAAAAACAGAGATTATAGTGTATTTTTAGAAATATTAATTTGATACTAGACTACATTCTTTTATATTATATTGTATCTCATTTTATCTTCATATCAACTCTGTGAGTTAAGTATTGTTATTCTTATTTAAAGATAAGGAAATTTAAGATAGGAAAAGGAAACTTGCCCAAGGTTGTACAGCTCTCAAATGATGGAGTCCACTGGGATTTGGTCCCCAAGTTAGGTTGATCTTAGAGACCCTCTCTTTATACTTTATACATTGCTATGTAAGCTGACAATAAGCTTTTAGCCCCTTAACAAGACTCAGTTACTCTATAAGGTAATCTCACAGAGATTCTGGAAAACAACACTAAAATATAAGTTCTGTAAAATCAATGATCATGTCCATCTTATTTATTATAGGTACTCAATAAATATTTATTGAACAAATGGTTGCACTAGGAGCTTATTATTCTTGCCAAAATCTAGGCTTATGGGCAGACTTTTGTTGGACTCTTCTTGTAATGTGTCCTCAGAGAAGGCTCTCCTGAGTTTTGAGGTAGAAATGAAACAATCACTTCTCCCACCCTGTGCATTCAACTCCTTTTTTCAAAAAAGTCATTATTGCCTGTCTTAATAAGTCCTTGTGACTCTCACCATTCCTACTGATGCCAGAGGCCCCAGTAAAAGAAGAACCGACTTTTCCATGCATGGGCTGCAAGAATCACTGCTCACAGCATGTGGTGTCCAGCCTCCCTTGTCTGAAGGCCAGGAAAGGTCTTCTTTACTTGCAGTACATTCAGGTCTAGACTCCTAGGTAGCCAGATTAACCTTGGGTCATAGACCCTGAACTAAAACACTTATCAAGTTCAATGGTGTGCCAAGCATTATGGGTGTATGATAGTGGAACCCAGTTCAGCAAGGAAAACATTTGCAATGGTCCCAAGGATGTAGAAGATCCATATAGCTAGAGTACAGAGAAGAGATTGTGGGAAAGATTTTCAGTTGATGATGGTATGTAGGAGCCAGAATATGCATGGCTTTGAAAGGGCTGCTGCTAGCCTTTGTGCATTGATTTCAGAGAGGAAGATAGAGGGAGAGAGATAGAAACACCAATGATGAGAGAGAATCATCTATTGGCTGCCTCCTGCATGCCGCACACTGGGGCTTGAGCCTGCAACCTGGGCATGTGACCTGACCAGGAATCGAACTATGACCTCCTGGTTCATAGGTTGACCCTCAACCACTGAGCAACACTGGCTGGGCTGTGTATCTTTTTGACAATTAAAACAAGAGTGCACAAATTAGAAAGAGATAACCCTTCTGAGTGGACACAACTCTATGCTGGATTTCAGCCCTCACATCCCCCCTTGACAGGGCACCTTTGTGTAGTGCACTAGTTGCACAGCCATTTGTAATTATCCTATTTGTAAGGCTTTTGGCCTTCTCCGTGCTTTAGCCACACTGGTTATCTTTCAGTTTTCCTAACAAACTGTAGTACCTTTGTCTCAAGGTCTTTATATACACTACCTACTATGCCTGGAATACTCTCTTCCCCTCCCATTCCCCAGAGTATGTCCACTTAGCCTTTATATCTCAGCTAAAGTATCACTTCCTTGAGGATGCCTTCTCTGAGTCCTTAGATTAGATCTAAAGAGCATTTGAGGAAGATCTGCAATGATGATGACACTTGAATTGGATTCTTAGTTATAAGTAGGATTTTAATGGATAGACAAAAGAAGATATGCCATTCTGGAACCAGAATATTTCAAATATTGCCCTCAAAATTGTAAGAAGGATGGACTGAAGAGATCTTGAAAGGTTTTGCAAAGTAGGACCTAAAGAGCAGTGTCATTCCTACTGTGGGACATTTAGGAAGAGCTGGGCAGCAGATGTAAGGAACAAAATCAGATACAAGTCACGCCATCTGAGTATATACTGGATCCTTTGCGCATGTGTTATTTCATTAATTACAACTGTGAAATAGGTATGGGCATTCCTATTTTACAGAAAGAGGAATTGAAGTTCGAAGCAGTTAACCTGGATAATATAGCTATAATGAAAGGCAGATTTGCACTCAGATCTTCTGACTCCAGGTTCAGGGCTTTTCTTATATCTTTGAGAAGTCTGTACTTATGTTCTTCAGTACTCTCAAAGCCTGGCTTCCCATTCTGGGTCTTCAGAATTTGGTTTTCAGCATAAGAATAGAGAAGCTTCTATCCAAATGGTCCCCACAAGAGCTCTCATGATGTTTCTGGGATCCTTAGGCTGGCAGGAATGTCCAAAACGGGATCTCTGGGGATAGCAATTTAGAAACAAAACCTTGTAAACCTTAGCATAAGAGTGCAAAATTTTAACTCTCATCATTGCTTATAGATCATATCACTCCTAGGCAACCAGAAGGGTATGTTTTCTTTTAGCCAAGTATGCAGGTAAGAGCTAGTGATGATATATTCTGAAGATCCTTTTGGCCTCAGAGACAGCATTAGCTGGTGTAGCTTTTGGAGTTTTTGGTTATTCCTGGATAATCAATTTATTAGTATTTTTACCACTGGCCATATTTCCATTCTCTGGCCTCCTTCCCTCTGATCCCAGTAGCCACTTGTATTTTTTTTTATTTGATACTATAGCAAATGACTAGGTAATCGAATTCCTGCATTAGAGACAGAGGGGCTGTCATTCTGAATGTCCCACAGGGACTGGTTGCATAAGTATAATCCATTTTCTATTGCATATCAACTTCACATGAGTTGGGCATGGCTGAATACCAATAGAACCTGGGCAGAACAACTAACATTCTGGATGGCTTGGGACAGAAGAAAAGGAAGTTAAGAGTGGCCTCACCTAGCCAGAGTGGCTCAGTGGTTGAGCGTCAACCTATGAACCAGGAGGTCAGGGTTTGATTCCTGGTCAGGGCACATGCCCAAGTTGCAGGCTCAGTCCCTGGTGGTGGGCATGCAGGAGGCAGCCAATCGATGATTCTCTCTCATCATTGATGTTTCTGTCTCTCCCTCTCTCTTCCTCTCAAATCAATAAAAATATATTTTAAAAAAGATTGGCCTCTTCAAAGACTCAATAGCTATTTTCCTGTTCTACAAGTCTACAAGCTCTGCCCTCATCTCAAAGCCAGTGTAGATAAAAGTGGTCAAAAGATACAAAATTCCTGTTATAAAATAAACTAGAGGCCCAGTGTGCGAAATTGCATGAGATCCAGACCCACCATGCCGGCAGGACCCCAGACCTGCCCTGCACAAGCCGTGGGCCCCACCTCTGCCGTGTGAGCCCTGCCAGCCTTGCACGAGTCCTGCCAGCCCTGTGCGAGCCCCACCTCACCACGTGAGCCACGAGTCCCGGCCCAGGAGAGGTGCTCCATGCACCTCCTGGTGACCAGTTGTTTAGTTGTTCTGCCATTATGGCATCACAACCACAGGCCTTTTATGATATAGACTAGAGGCCTGGTGCACGACATTTGTGCACTGGGGGTTTGGGAGCCCCTCAGCCCGACTTGCACCCTCTCCAATCTGGGAGCCCTCAGTGGAGCCCTCTCCAATCTGGGAATTTCTGTCTTTGCAATCATATGAGCAAATTGTCTGAGACCCCAACTCAGTTTGGTTTGTTGCTCACAGAATAATAGAGGCTTTTTTTTTTCTTTGCTTCATTGGTGGAGATTTCCTGGAAGTTTTAGGATATCTTCCCTTTAATTTTTCCTAGACACTCTGATTTTACTTATATCTCTCACCTTTGCTTTCCCTCCATTCCCCCACCGCAACAGTAACTTGCTCCAGGCTCACTTTGCTCTAGTAGATCCATCTGCCACCAGAACTATGATTCCCAGCATTCCTGGTGCTCCCCATGCTCTGGGCTTCCGCTTCCGGTCCTGGGGCTGCCACCAGAACTACTATTCCCAGAATTCCTGGTGTTCCCCACGCTCTTGGTTTTCCCTTCCTGCTCTGTCTCCATCCCATGGCCTCCCACTCTGCCAAGTCCTCCAAGCCGCCAGCTCTCCCTCTCTGCTCTCCGTCTGGCTGCTTGGGGAGCCAAGTTCCCCAAGCTGCTCCACTCTCCACTGGCTCTTCTGCTCTGGTCTCCACCCGGTGGCTTGGGGGGAGAGACTGAGGGAGCCACGTCCCCCCAAGCTGCTGGCTCTTCTGCTCTCTGCCTGGCACCTGTGTATGCAAATTAACCTGCCATCTTTGTCAGGTTAATTTGCATACTCACTCCTGATTGGCTGCTGAGTATAGCGGAGGGATGGTCAATTTACAGGTTTCTCTTTTATTATATAGGGTAATTATTTATCCTGGGTATGTAATGTATAGCATGGTGACTGTAGTTAACAAGACTGCATTGCATATTTGAAAGTTGCTAAGAGAGTAGATCTTAAAAGTTCTCATCACAAAAAAATTTTGTAACTATGTGTGGTGGTAGATGTTAACTAGATTTTTTGTGGTGGTCTTTTCACAATATATACATATATCAAATTACTATATTGTATATCTGAAACTAATATAATGTTACCAGTACATGTCAATTATATCTCCATTTTTAAAAAGGGAAGCGCAGAGTTTGGTGTTGAAAAAGAAAAGACCTAGAACTTGGATCTAAGGCAAGCACTTGAAACTAACGGGGTGGGGGGGGCGTATAAGGAATTTTTTTTTAGAATGGTCACTTTCTTTAAACAAATCCTTGCCACTCTCTAGTTGAGCCATATAGGGCTAGAAATGTCTTTGTCTTACTTTTCATTTTTGATGTCAGGAAGAAAGTGCACAGGTGGATGTTTCTCTTTCACTGTCCATAAGAAGTGTTCTCTTCTCCTACTACTGTGGCAAGACTTCTGGAAAGACCAGAGCATAAACCACCATAGATGTGGGAGCCAGAATCTGAGACACAAAGAATGGGGATCATGAGGTTTGAAAATAAAGATTGTTTCTCTCTTCTTTCCTACCTTAAACCCTGAGCTTTACTTCTCCATTTGGGCCATAAGGAGAGTCCAATTCCATCTCTCATACTGAAACTGAAAGTTGAAGAAAGCAAACTTCAAACAACCAAATTAGCCCCAGATAAATTGTTTGCATAAACTTGGAGAAAACTCAAAACTCCAGCGAAATTTCTAAGCAGCTTCAAATCTTTTGGGTTCTCAGGAAAATCTAGCGAACATTTTATGGCAAGCATGTCAAACTCGCGACTCACAGGCTGCATGCGGCCCACAATGAATATTTTTGCAGCCCATCCAATATATCGGTGTGAGCAGTTATTTACAATTATGAAAGGAAATAAGTCTCCTGTCAGATCCAGAATTACCGACGTCAGTTTTGAAAGTAATCACTGCGAACAAGATTTTCCCCAAAGTAGGAAAGATGGTAGCAGAGAAGAGATGCCAAGTGTTAGGAAGAAAACATTAATTTTATCATTACTGTTATTATTTTTTAATACTATACTTTTGGAAGTAAACCTATGTCTCTATGAAAATTGAAGCTTTTGGTTTTTTTGCAGCCCACATAAACTTAAACCTTGTTTATTTGGTCCGTGTTAGCCTTTGAGTTTGACATGCTTGTTTTATGGCCTTTGTTGTTGTCTCTTCTCAGGTTAAAGAAAAGCTTGTAGAAATCCCAGGGAGAGGCCTTGGGGCAAAAAGAGAATAAGGGAGGATAATAACTCCAACTTGGAAAATGACTGTAAAAATGATTGGGAATTTTGTTGAGGATGTCACTGTGTTCTCACAGTTCTCAGTCTTTCAAAGTATCCATTCTGCATAGAGAGGCTCCTAAACTCAGAAGGCCCTTCCTCTTTAACAGAAGAATATATGTTCTTTGAGAAAAATTTGTATTCATATGTATATTCACTGAAGGAACATTTATTAACTATTTCCTAGGTGTCAGTTCTGTGTTGGGGACACAGAAGAGCAAAATACTAATGATAGTGTCCCTGTCCTTGTGAATTTTATAGTCCAGTGGGGGAGGCAGACATTATGTAGACAACCTCACAAATGAATAAATATTTAAAATTGTAATGGAGTGCTATGAAGAGAAATAACCCAGCAGGAGATGAAGGTGGGATGGAAGATCTAATTTAATCATATGGGTCCAGGAAGGTTCATCCAAGGAAGTGACATGTAAGTGGAGACATAAAGGTTTGGGAAGAGGATACTCTGAGTGGAAAAAAGGAAGAAAGGAAGGAAGGAAGGAAGGAAGGAAGGAAAAAAGGAAGAAAGGAAGGAAGGAAGGAAGGAAGGAAGGAAGGAAGGAAGGAAGGAAGGAAGGAAGGAAGGAAGAAAGGCCTGGATATCCTCAAAGAATTGAAAGAAGTGAAGTTTGGCATGGGCATAGAACATAAGATGAGGCTGGAGAATTTGGCAGGAGTTAAACTATGCAGTAACCATTTGGACTATATCAATTATTTTGTAGAGGAAGAATTAAAAACTAATTGAATTCGGGTGTGCTCCACTGGAGATATGGTGGTCCTTGTTACTGAGTTGCGGAGCACTGGGAGAAGAGCAGGTTTGGAGGGGAGGGGAGATAATGAGTTTGAGTCTGGATATTGTAATTTCAAATGCATGTTATGTAGGTGATTGGATATACTATTTTGAAGTTCAGACGTGAAATATAGAAATACAAACTGAGAGTTGTTGGCATATACATGATTATTGAAGACATGGAAATGGTTGAGTTTATCTAGAGGAGAAAATACAGAGTGATAATGAGAAGGCCTAGGCTGACACTTAGATAATTCTAGCATTTTAAGGTTGAGTAGAGGTAAGAAGGCCAAGGAGGCAGGAGAGCCAGGAGGATGCTGGGACTAGAAGATAAAGATAGACAATGTTTCCAGAGGTAAATGATTAACTGTATTGAATTAGGCACAGAAGTAAAGAATATGAGAACAAGTAAGTGGCCATTGGCTTTAGCATTAAGGTCATTGATAACCTTAGTGAGAGCCGTGTTTGGTGAAGTAGTGGTAGCACTAATCAAATCGTACTGCATTTGGGTTTGGGAATGAATAGGAGGTGTGACAATGGAAAAAGTCAGACTAGAAATTCCTTCCGAAAATGTGGTTGTAAAGGAGAGAAAAGAGACAAAATGGTAGCTAGAGGAGTGTGGCGGATCCAGGAAGTTTTTTTTTTTTTAAATGGGTGAAACTCGTAAGTACTGATGGAAAAGCATCATGTATCAACTCTACTTTTCATGCCCTAAAAATCAGAAATTAGTCAAGATCAGTCTGTAGATAGAATGCTTGGGTCCACTGCCAACAAAAGCAAATTCCCTTGGGGTGTTCTGATCAAAACAAATCATACTGCTCTCAGTTGCTTTGAAATAAGCGACACTTAGGCTTCTCTGATGGCCCCTAAAGAAAGAAGGCTTTTCCTGTAATGTTTATAGGCTAAGGCTCTGTTTTTCACTTGGATAATATCTTGTAACTGTCTTTAGTTTTGCTCAACATTGTCCCAAATGTGACTACTTGAGTAACCTTTCTAAAACACACATCTGATCATGTCACTATTCTGCTTAACACATCTCAACAGTTCTCTACTACCTTCAAGATAAAGTCCCAAATTCCTCAGAATGACAAGCAAGGCCCTTTCTGATCTCTCCTGAATCTATTTCTCAGGCCTGATCTACATTTACATGCATATTTGCATCCTACACTCCATTTAAGCCTGAGTATTAACAATTCATTGAACCACCAGTCAAGCTCTCCCTTAGTTTTCCTGCCTTTTCTCAAGCTGTTCCCCTTGTCTAGAATGCCTTCAGCTGAAGTACTCAACAACAAAAAAAGACCTGTTAAATAACTAAATGAGTGAATGAATGAATGCTTTTACCTCAATTTTCTTGGCCATTTTTGAGAGAGGCTATGTGGCTGTCCATGGTAATCAGTGGGATATTTGAGGAAGTTGGAGGACAATCATGTGGTAGGATTTCAGGGAATCATTGAGATCCTCACTGCATTCAACCATCACTTCTGTTAGCCTATCACTGAACCTTATCCCATGAGAGTTTTATTTCCCTGAGCAAGGGCTTGATGTTACTGGATGTCTCTAAGGGAGGGAGGAGTGCTGAAAAGAAAAGAGGGGATCAGAGAGAAAATTGCAAGTAAGAGGCACCGGCAGGAAACAGCCAACAGTACCTCTTTGCCCAGAACTTATGCTGTGATTGCACTGGAGCAGAAACAAGCCAGTTTGGAATATAATCAAGTGCAGGGAAATGATTAATTTAGAGCCTAAAATACTCTTTCAGCAATTTTGAATTATCCTGTTGTTGAGCTAAAAGGCAGATTAAAATCACTTATACTTCCCATCCCAGATGCCCAAGGTAGAGAACTAAGCGGAATTCAGCAGGGGGGTTGGCTATTTCCAGAGACAGATCATTTATAGTAAAACCCTTAGGTTTGAGAAGACGAGGGGTTGGTAGATTAGGATTCTATATCAGAGCCAAGTCAATAGGCCAAATAGCTCCAGAAAATCTCAGGTTTTTCATAGTACCTGAGGATGGAAAGGAGAGACCTAGCTCACAGATATATCAAATCTGGTGAGTAGGCAGTTACCTCCTCTTTTGTCCACTTTCAGGACTACCAATAAGGATACCAAACACACCTAGCCTGCTGGGCTTTTCTGGAATGTCTAGGGTTAGTGTTTCTGGGAGTCCAATATCACAAGTCAAAAGATTTCTACTCTTCTACAAGAACCTGGATTAGAACAGGAAGTGAGATGTAAGAAAACTCCATTGTACTTTCCCTCTATACTCTGCTCGCTGTTAACTACCAAACCTACCTTCCTTCCATTGGCCAATTTTGTTAGTTTTTTGAGGAAAAAGAAAATTGAAGAATTGGATAGAAGACAAAGCTTAGAATTCAAAAATAAAGAACAACTATTGTATGTCAACCATTTTTTCTTTTTTAAAAATAGATCTTTATTGTTGAAAGTATTACATATGCCCCCTTTCCCCCATTGCCCTCTCTCTCCCCCTCCCCTCAAGCCTTCACCATCCACCGTCTGTGTCCTTGGGTTATGCATATACACATATGTGTTTATTGGTTGATCTCTTCCCCCCTCCACACTATCCTGCCTTCCCTCTGAGGTTTGACAGTCTGTTTGATGTTTCTATGTCTCTGGGTCTATTTTTGTTCGTCAGATTATGTTGATCATTAGATTTCACATATTAGTGAGATCATGTGATGCTTATTTTTCTCTGACTGGCTTATTTCGCTTAGCATAATGCTCTTTAGGTCCATCCATACTGTTGCAAATGGTAACAGTTCTTTCTTCTTTACACCTGCGTAGTATTCCATTATATAGATGTACCATAGCTTTTTAATCCACTCATCTAATTATGGGCACTTAGGCTGATTCCAAATCTTAGCTATTAAGTTGTGCTGCTATGAACATAGCGATGCATATATTATTTCTGATTGGTGTTTCTGGTTTCTTGGGATATAGTCCTAGAATGGGGATCACTGGATCAAATGGGAGTTCCATTTTTAGTTTTTTGAGGAAAATCCAAACTGGTTTCCACAGTGGCTGCACCAGTCTGCATTCCCACCAGTAGTGCATGAAAGTTCCCTTTTCTCCACATTCTTGCCAACACTTGTCATTTGTTGATTTGTTGATGTTAGCCATTCTTATAGGTGTGAGGTTGTACCTCATTGCCATTTTGATTTGCATCTCTCGGATGATCAGTGACTTTGAGCACTTTTTCATATGCCTTTTGGCCTTCTGTATGTCCTCTTTCAAAAAGTGTCTATTTAGGTCCTTTGCCCATTTTTTGATTGGATTGTTTATCTTCCTTTTGTTAAGTTGTATGAGTTCCCTGTAGATTTTGGAGGTTAATCCTTTATTGATGTATCATTGGCAAATATGTTCTCCCACGGAGTGGGCACTCTTATTATTTTATTGAAGGTTTCTTTTGCTGTGCAGAAGCTCTTTATTTTGATGTAGTCCCATTTGCTTATTTTCTCCTTAATTTCCATTGTCCTATGAGATGTATTCATAAACATGTTGCTATGAGAGATGACTGAGATTTTGCTGCCTATGTTTTCTTCTAAGATTTTTATGGTTTCATGTCTTACCTTTAAGTCTTTTATCTATTTTGAGTTTATTTTTGTGTATGGTGTAAGTTGGTGGTCTAATTTCAGTTTTTTGAATGTATCTGTCCAATTTTCCCAATACCATTTATTGAAGAGATTGTCTTGACTCCATTGTTTGCTCTTGCCTTCTTTGTCAAATATTACTAGTAAATGAGCATAATGACTTGGGTCGATTTCTGGGTTCTCTGTTCTGTTCCATTGGTCTATATGCCTGTTCTTGTGCCAGTACCAGGCTGTTTTGAGTACAGTGGCTTTGCAGTATAACTTGAAATCTGGTATTGCGACTCCTCCAACTTTGTTTTTCTTTTTCAAGATTGCTGCAGCTATTCAAGGTCTTTGTTGATTCCATATAAATTTTTGGAGAATTTGTTCTAGCTTTGTGCAATATGCTGTTGGTATTTTAATAGAGATTTCATTGAATCTGTAGATTGGTTTGGATAGTATAGATATTTTAATGATATTGATTCTACCAATCCATGAACATGTTATATTCTTCCACTTGCGTATATCTTCCTCTATCTCTTTTTTCAATGTCTTGTAGTTTTCCAAATACAGGTCTTTTACCTCCTTGGTTAAGTTTATTCCTAAGTATCTCAATTTTTTTTTGTTGCAATGGTAAATGGGGTTGTTTGTTTGGTTTTCCTTCTGAGAGTTCATTATTGTATAAAAATGCCATAGTTTTCTGGGTATTTATTTTATATCCTGCTACATTGCCAAATTC
Source organism: Myotis lucifugus (assembly GCF_000147115.1). Classification (NCBI taxonomy): domain Eukaryota; kingdom Metazoa; phylum Chordata; class Mammalia; order Chiroptera; family Vespertilionidae; genus Myotis; species Myotis lucifugus. The sequence goes on along the minus strand of NW_005871244.1, from coordinate 2,119,292 downwards.
ATTTATTAAATCTAGTAGTTTTCTGATGGCGTCTTTAGGGTTTTCTATGTATAATATTATGTCATCTGTGAATAGTGATAGTTTTACTCCCTCCTTTCCAATTTGGATGCCTTTTATTTCTTCTTCTTGTCTGATCGCAATGGCTAGCACTTCTAGTACTATGTCAAACTGGAGTGGTGAAAGTGGGAATCCCTGTGTTGTTCCTGTTATTATGGAAAATGGTTTTAGCTTTCATCCATTGAGTATGATGTTGGCTGTAGGTTTGTCTTATAAGGCTTTTATTATGTTGAGGTCTGATCCCTCTATTTCCACTTTTTGAGAGTTTTTATCAGGAAAGGGTGTTGGATTTTGTTGAATGCTTTTTCTGCATCTATTGATATGATCATGTAGTTTTTAATCTTTCAGTTGGTTTATGTGGTGCAGCAAATTTATTGATTTGCAGATATTGTACCAGCCTTGAATCCCTGGAATAAATCCTACTTGGTTATGGTGTATGATCTTTCTAATGTATTGCTGGATCCGATTTGCTAGAAATTTGTTGAGAATTTTAGCATCTATGTTCATCAGGGATATTGGCCTGTAATTCTCTTTATTTTAGTGTATTAATCTGGTTTTGGGATTAGAGTAATGGTGGCCTCATAGAAAGAGCTTGGGAGTGTTCTTTCTTTCTGAATTCTTTGGAATAGTTTGTGGAGGATAGGTGTTAGTTCTTCTTTGAATATTTGGCAAAACTCCTCTGTGAAGCTGTCCAGTCCAGGACTTTTGTTTTCTGGGAGTGTTTTTTATTACTGCTTCTATTAATCAGTAGTTATTTATCTATTCAGGTTTTCTAATTCTTGCTGATTGAGTTTTGGAAGATTGTATTTTTCTAGGAATAAGTCCATTTGGTCAAGGTTGTCCAGTTTATTGGAGTAGAGTGTTCATTGTATTTTTTTATGATCCTTTATATCTCTGTGGGGTTAGTTGTTACTTTACCTCTTTCGTTTTTTATTTTGTTTATTTGGGTCCTCCCTCTTTGTTTCTTGGTGAGTCTGGCTAGAGGTTCATCAATCTTGTTTATCCTTTCAAAGAACCAGCTCTTGGTTTTATTGATCTTTTGTATTTTTTTTGTCTCTATGTCATTTATTTCTGCTCTGAGCTTTATTATTTCCTTCCTTCTACTTACTCTGGGCTTTTCTTGTTGCTCTCTTTCTAATTCTTTAAGTTGTAGGGTTTGACAACTTAATACAAGTTATTATTATTATTTTCTAAATAAGCTTGTAGTGCTCTGAACTTTCCTCTCAGATTGCTTTTACTGTCTGCCATAGATTATGGGTTGTGCTTTCATTGTCAGTTGTTTCCAGTGTGCTTTTTATTTCTTCTTTGATTTTTTTGGTAACCCATTTGTTTTTTAATAGCATACCTTTTAGCTCCCATATGTTTGATTGTTTATGATTGTTTTTATTGTAGTTAATTTCTCATTTTATGCCATTGTGATCTGAGAAGATGCTTGATATGATTTCAGTCTTCCTGAATTTGTAGAGACTTAGTCTATGTCCTAAGATGTGGTCTATCTTTGAAAATGTCCCATGTGCACTTGAGAAGAATGTATATTCTGTAGCTTTGGGGTGAAATACTCTGAAGAGGTCAGTTAGTTCCATCTGATCTAGTGAGTCATTTAGGATTTCTGTTTCCTTGTTGATTTTATGTCTAGAAGACTTATCCAGTGATGTCAGTGGGGTAGTAGCATGATTGTATTACTGTTGATCTCTGCCTTGATATCTTCCAGAAGTTTTTTTTTTAAGTATTTGGATGCTCCTGTATTGGGTGCGTACTAGTATATGTTTACCAGCGTTATATCCTCTTGTTGTATCAATCCCTTTAGTATTATGTAGTGGCCTTAATTATCTCTTGTTATGGCCTTCACTCTGAGGTCTATTTTGTCAGATATAAGTATTGCTATCCCAGTTTTTTTTTTCATTTCCATTCGCCTGAAAAAATTTTTTTCTATCCCTTCACTTTCAGTCTGTGTGAGTCCTTTGTTCTGAGGTGTGTCTCTTGTAGACAGCATATATATGGGTGATGTTTTCTTATCCATTCAGCTACCCTATGTCTTTTGATTGGAGCATTTAAACCATTTACATTTAAGGTTACTATTGATAGGTACTTGTTTATTGCCATCTTTGTTCTTTATGCCTGTTATCCTTTCTATTTCTTCTAATTTACAGTAGTCCCTTTAGCATTTCTTGCATTTCTGGCTTCATGGTAATAAATTCCCTTAGCCTTTTTTTTTGGTCTGTGGAGCTCCTGATTTCATCTTTAATTTTGAATGATATCCTTGCTGGATAGAGTATTCTTGGGTTCAATCCCTTGCTTTGCATCACTTTGTATACTTCATTCCATTCCCTTCTGGCCTGATGTGTTTCTGTTGAGAAATCAGTTGATAGTCTAATGGGAGATCCCTTGTAGGTAACCGTCTGTCTCTCTCTGGCAGCCTGTAAGATTCTTTCTTTATCTTTTATGTTTGCCAATTTAATTATGATATGTCTTGCTGAAGGTCTTTTTGGGTTCATCTTGCTTGGGACTCTCTGTGCTTTTTGGATTTGTGTGACTTTTCTTCCCCAAGTCTGGTAAGATTTCTGTCATTATTTCTTCAAACAGGTTTTCTAAGCCTTGCTCAGCTTCCTCTCCTTCTGGCACCCCAATTATGCAGATATTGTTTCATTTATGGTTGTCCCATAGCTCCCTTAGGCTCTCCTCCTGTTTTAAAATTATTTTTTCCAGTTGCTGCTGAGCTTGGGTGTTTTTTCTACTTTGTCTTCTAACTCGCTGATTCAGTCCTTAGCTTCTTCTAATCTACAGTTGAAGACTTCCATTGTGTTCTTGATTTCAGAGAGGAAGGGCGAGAGATAGAGAGATAGAAACATCAATGATGAGAGAGAATCATCGATTGGCTGCCTCCTGCATGCCCCCTACTGGGTGGGGATCGAACCTGCAACCCGGGCATGTGCCCTTGGCTGGAATTGAACCTGGGACCCTATAGTCTGCAGGCTGACATTCTATCCACTAAGTCAGACTGGCTAGCCATGTGTTCTTTAATGCAGCTATGTCATTCTTCATTTCCTCTTGATTATTTTTCATGTTGGTGAAATTCTCATTCAGCTCCTTATAATTCTCATTGAGTTGTGTGTATTTGTCATCCAGATATTTGAGCATCCTTATAACCATTACTATGAATTCTTTCTCTGACAAATTATTTGCCTCCATTTCATTTAATTCCTTTTCTGGTAATTCCTCTTTTTCTTTCCTTTGGTGATGTTTCTTTGTCTCCCCATTTTTCTGTCCCATTGTAATTGTTTCTATGTCTTAGATCCAACTGCTATGTTACCCAGGTTCTTTTGGGGGTGGTCCTATGTAGTTGGTGATTTGTGGGACCCAGTGGTGCTGTCAGATCTCCGGAGCTTGGTGTTCTAATGGAGCCCCCTACTTGAACTATTTGGGTTCTCCTGATATAGTTGGGTCTTGAATCTTGGTTTCTCCTTTGTAGATGAAGTCTCATCACAGATTGTCTGACAATGTGACTCACACCTGGCTTCATCATGCAAGCTGTTGTGGATGTGCTCGTGGTTCTGGTTCTTGTGGCAAGGGTTGCCTGAAGTCTTACTGGCATGCGCTCCCTGTGAGATCCTAGAGTCCATGGCCTGGGAGGAGTGTGTCTCAGGGCCTGAGGCTGAGGTAGTGTGACTCTGGCTGGTGGGGCATGACTCTTGCTGGGGTAGTGTCACTCTGCAAATCACTGTGAGGATCCCAGAACCCATGACAGTGGGGGGTAGGTGTCCAGGAGTCTGTGAATGAGGCAGCGGGACTCTGGTCAGGGTGGCTTCACTCTGCATATGACAAGGGTGTCCAGGAGCCAGTGGCTGGGGATTCAGGAATCTTGGAGTCTTTGGCTGAAACAGCATGACCTCGGCCAGAGAGGCGAGCCCTCAGCAGCTCACAGAGATGTCCAGAAGCCAGCAGCCCAGGAGGGGGAAGTTGTGGGGTCTGCTACTAGAGCCATGTGATGTTGGCTGAGAGGCACGCACTTAGCAACTCACCAAGTGGCCCAAGGTCCAGAGGCCAGGGAAGTGGTAGTCACTAGTTCTACAGCTGAAGCTGTGTGCCTTTGGCTGGAGAGGCACGCACTCAGCAACTCACTGCAGGGCCCAGGACCAGCGGCCAGGGAATAAGTAGTCATGGGATCTGCTGCTGGAGCAGCGCGACCTCAGTGTCCAGAAGCTGGGGTGTTCAGAAGTCAGCAACAGGGGAGGGGGAAGTCATAGGCTCTGCTGCTGGGGCCATGTATCCTTGGTTGGAGAGGCACGCACCCAGCAGTGGCTCACAGAAGGGCCCAGAAGCGGTCTGCCAGGGGGGTGGGCTCATGGGGCCTTCTGCTGGAACAGCATGACTGTGATGCCCAGAATCTGGCAGCCAGGGAGGGCAATTTTTGGTTTCTGCTGCTAGAGCCGCATGCCTGAGGGGACCAGGAGTTGGCAGCCGGGAGGTGGATGTCCTGGGGTCTGCAGGCGAGGCAGCATGACTTTGGCCAGAGTGGCTGCAGGGTCCTGGGCAGTGTCCAAGGCCAGGTGGTTGTGAGGCTGAGTTCCTATAGAGGCTGCTCTCCCCTTCAAGGTGGCGTGGGCTCCATGCCTGAGCCCCGCAGCCCAGGAAGTGCCCACAGTGGTGGCAGGGGCTCCCTATCCAGGAGAGCCTGGTCTGCCAGCCCCCGAGACTCTTGCAAGATCTAATTGTCCCTCACTCACACATGCACACACTAAACACGTGCACACATGCCCCTTTCACTCCCTTATTCACTCACACTCTCTCACTCATCACTGTCCCGCCAGACGCCATCTTGATATCTCCCCTGTCAACCATTTTTTAATCGAATTGCTTGTCTTCCTTTTTTCAAGTTGTATGAGGTCCTTATATATTTTGGATATTAACCCCTTATCAGATATATCACTGGCAAATATGTTCTCCCATATAGTGGGCTCCCTTTTCATTTTGTTCATGGTTTCTTTTCTTTTTCTTTATTGATTAAGATATTACATATGTGTCCTTATCCCCCCATTGCCTCCCCCACCCTCCTACTCATACCTTCATCTCCCTGGTGTCTGTGTCCATTAGTTAGGCCTATATGCATGCATACAAGTCCTTTGGTTGATCTCTCTCCCTTACCCCTGCCCTCCCCTACCTTCCCTCTGAGGTTTGACGGTCTGATTGATGCTTCTCTGTCTCTGGATCTGTTTTTGTTCATCAATTTATGTTGTTCATTATAATCCACAAATGAGTGAGATCATGTGATATTTATCTTTTTCTGACTGACTTATTTTGCTTAACATGATGCTCTCCAGCTCCATCCATGCTGTTGCAAATGGTAGGCGATCCTTCCTTTTTACAGCAGCATAGTATTCCATTGTGTAGATGTACCACAGTTTTTTAATCCACTCATCTGATGATGGGCATTTAGGCTGTTTCCAAATCTTAGCTACGATAAATTATGCTGCTATGAACATAGAGGTGCATATATCCTTTCTGATTGGTATTTTTAGTTTCCTGGGATAATTCTTTTGCTGAGCAGAAGCTTTTTATTTTGATGTAGTCCCATTTGTTTATTTTCTCCTAAGTTTCCTTTGTCCTAGGAGATGTATCAGCAAACATATTGCTATGAGAGATGTCTGAGATTTTGCTGCCTATGGTTTCTTCTAAGATTTTTACGGTTTAACAACTTAACATTTCAGCCTTTTATCCATTTTGAGTTTATTCTTGTGTATGGTGTAAGTTGATGGTCTAGTTTCTATTTCTATCTGTTTCTCTTCTTTCACCATCAAACTTCTGGCTTCATAATTCATAATTGTGCACTGTCATTCAACTTGTACTACTATCTCAGGTGTTTCAACAACCTCCACATAGTCTAAATCTCTGCCCTTCCTTCTCTTTCACAATCCTTTAATGTTGTTGATTTCTTACTATTGGAACCCCCCGCCCCCAGTCTTCCATGAACCAGCACATGTCAAGTTCTCTTATTACCTCTCTGACAGCTATCCCTTTGCTTCTCAAGGCTCCATTTTTCCTCTGGCCCACTCAAAGCAAGTTTTTCTTATGATTCTCTTCTCAACTCTCTTTTCTTTCTGCAGACTATTTTTTGGCTATTGCATTGCCAACAGTATCTGCTATCATCTCTGAGTGATTTTGGTCTCTTTAGCTTAATCGCAAGCCCCAGTTAGTATTTCTAATTGCCAGCTGGACATCTTTACCTGGATTTCTATTGTCACCTGCTACTCTTGTCCTAACAACGTTTATTTACTTTACCAAGTCAGTCACTCCATCCATGTATTCCCTTCTATTATTACCAAT
>NW_005871244.1:2049947-2112512 GCF_000147115.1 Myotis lucifugus | reverse complement strand
TGCCGTCTCATGCACACTATAAGTCTGGTCTCATACTCTCCCCTGATAATACAATGACTCTTATACATTTCATCATGCTACACAACTCATTAGTAATAAATGTATGAGTCACTTAGTATATGCTGGGCATTGGGTATTAAAACTGTGTATCTGATCTCAAGGAATATGCAATTCAGTAGGGAAGGCAGACAACTAAAAAAAGGAAATATTCATATAGAGGAGAAAAATGTCAGAATAGATGTAACTGTGGAACACAGAAAGACAAGCCCCCAAGCTAGTCTGCAGGGTTAAGGAAAGCTTCACAAAGAAGGTGACAGCAATAAGTATAGGAGTTTATCTGGCACAGGAGGATCAATATAATATTCCAAGCAGAGGGATAAGCATGAGCAAAAGAATGGGAGAAAAGGAGATCACACACTTTTGGGAACTGCAAGTTATTAAAGATGACTAGAGTACAGTTAGATAGGTGGGGCAGGAGGAGAGATTGATTGGCAGGGGTCAGACTGTGAAAAGTCTAGTATTCCTGCAGAAGAGTTTAGAGAGCTTTGGAGACTATCAAAATGTTTTAATCAAGAGAGGAATGCTATCTGATTTGTACATGAAGAAGTTTGCCCTGGCAGTAGTGTGGAGACTGAATTGGACAAAGTCAATTCTAATGCAAATCCTAATAAATTTTAGAATCCAGAAAAATACACTTAGTAAAAGTAAACAGCAAAATAATTAAGAAAGTTATACAAAGGGCCAATGAGGGTCAAGAAGGGCAGGCACTGATAAAATAAGCCCATTGTTAAACTCATGGTTAATCGGTCAATTTTATAATGGTTAATTTTGTGTTGATTTGACTGGGCCACAAGGTGCCCAGACATTTGATCAAACACTATTGTGGGTGTGTTTGTGAGGGTATTTCTGGTTAAAATTAACATTTGAAGTAATAGATTTAGTAAAGCAGATTGCCCTCCCTAATGTGGGTGGACCTCATCTAATATCTCATCTAATTTGAGAAGGCCTGAATTTGACCCTTCCATGAATGAGAACAAACTCCTCCTGCCTGGCATTTGAGCTGGGACATAGGTCTTTCCCTGCCTTTGGATTCAAATTGAAAAAATAAACACTTTTTAGGTTTGATCCTGCTGGCTCTCAGTCTAGAATTACACCATTAGCTCTCCTGGTTCTCAGACCTTAGGACTCAGATTGGAAATACACAGTAAGTTCTCCTGGGTCTCCAGGTTATCAACTACAGATCTTGGGATTTAGCAGCCTCAAAAATCATGTGAGGCAGTTCCTTATAATAAATTGTATTATATAAAAATATAAACTATGTAAAATTATATATATATATATATATATATATATATAATTTTAAATATACTAGTATACTAGAGGCCCAGTGCACGACATTCATGCACTCCAGGGGGGGGGGGGGTCCCTCAGCCTGGCCTGCACCCTTTAGCAATAGTGAGCCCTTGGGGGATGTCTGACTGATCACTCCCTTGGGGAGCCAGCCTAAGCCACAGTCCAACATCCTTAGTAGCGCTGCCTCGGAGGCGGGAGAGGCTCCCGTCACCACCACTGCACTTGCCAGCCATCAGCCTGGCTTGTGGGTTGGAGTGCACTAACCACCAGGGGGCAGCTCCTGCATTGAGCATCTGCCCCTTGGTGGTCAGTGTGTGTCATAGCGACCGGTTGTTCCACCGTTCGGTTGATTTGCATATTACTCTTTTATTATATAAGACTAGAGCAGTGGTTCTCAACCTTCCTAATGCCGCGACCCTTTAATACAGTTCCTCATGTTGTGGTGACCCCCAACCATAAAATTATTTTCGTTGCTACTTCATAATTGTAATTTTGCTACTGTTATGAATCGTAATGTAAATATCTGATATGCAGGATGTATTTAGGCAACCACTGTGAAAGGGGTCATTCGACCCCCAAAGGGTTGCGACCCACAGGTTGAGAACCGCTGGACTAGAGGCTTGATGCATGAAATTTGTGCAAGAGTAGGCTTTCCTTCCCTCGGCTGCCAGCACCTGGCTTCCCTCTGGCACCCAGCACCCAGGCTTCCCTCACGGCTGTGGTCTCATCTGGGATGGTCATCTGGCAGGATGTCCCCAGCTCTAATTCGCTCATAATGCTTTTATTCTACTTAGAATAATATATACACACCTTGAGCAAAGGCGAGTGTTTATTACAGATACATCTTCATTTTCAAATTGAGCTATCAGCTGTTGAAGTGTGTATACATTTTTTTGGTGAGACCCTGTATATATCCTGTTGGATCTATCTCACTGAAGAATTCTGATTAATACAGATTTTGGTTCCTAAAAGAAGGATACTGATGTAACAACCTAAAAATGTGGAAGTGGATTTGGATTAGATGATGGGTTGAGGCTGGAAGAGTTTTGATGTACATTCTAGAAATATGGATGGTAAGGTGATTCTTGTGAGGGCTCAGACAGAAATGAGAACAGGTTGTGGAACTGTAGGAACACTATCCTTGTTACAAAGTGGCAATGAACTTTGTTCATTGTGTATTAGTGTTTTGTTAAAGGTAGAACTTGAGATGAAATTGGATATTTAGCAGAAAAAAAATTCTAAGAAAAGTATTGAAGATGCAGCTTGGGACCTCCTTACTTTTTTAGTAAAATGTGAGAGGAGAGAGATGAATTTAAGGGACCAGAACTGGGAAAATTTTCAGCCTATCCTTAATGAAAAAAAAGATAGATACCTTGTTCTGAAGAGAACACTAAGGGTGTGGCTGGACAATATTTGAAAAGGAGATCATGGGTGTGACTCATAAACTTGATCAGTCATCTCAGCAGAAGCTGGGAATAGAGATGGGCTTATACCAACAGAAACACTGCCAGATGGGACTAAAGAGGACAGAAAAATTGAGATGAAAGGAAGACCACCAGACTTCTTATATCCTATGGAGAAGGACCATAGAGTTCTTCAGCTGTGAACATGCACTATTCTTTCAGAAAGGGAAGAATGACTCTGAAGGTAATTCAGAAATCATCAGGGCTGTCTCCTCAGTTTCAGAGTGAGGCTGGCTCCTCAGTTTCAAAGGGCCACATGGCTCTTGACCAGAGCTGTGGGGACAGAGCTGCCTGGAATCTTGGGGGTGGGATTGCCACCCCTGTGGGCCCAGAAGGCAGGCATCTAGTCAAAGATTATTCTTGAGCCTTAACATGTAATATAATTTGCCCTACAATGTCTTGGACTTGCTTGGGACTCTTCACTCCTTTCTTCTTTCCTATTTATCCCTTGTGGAATGGGCATGTCTACCCTATGCCTTCCCAAGATTGTATTTTGAAAGCACCTAACTAGTCTGGTTTCACAGGTTCAACGGTAGAGAGGAATTTTTCCTCACGATGAACTAATAGCTTGTCTTACCCATACCTGATTTAGATTATATTTAGATGAAACTAAAGGGTGATGCTGGAATGAATTAAGGCTTTTTGGACTGTTGGGATGAAATGAATGCAATGAGGACATGAATTTTGTGGGGTCAGAGGCAGAATGCTATGGATTTAATTGTGTTTCCTCCCCCCACCACCCTGCCCCAATTCATATGTGAAAGCCTTAATTCCCCATATGACTGTATTGCAGATAGGATCTTTAAGGAGGTGATTAGGACTAAATGAGGTCATAAGGGTGGAGTCCTGATCTGATAGAACTGGTGTCTTTGGAAAAGAGGAAGAGTCACCAGAGAATTCTTTCTCTCCACTATGGGAGGACACAGTGAGAAGGCAGCTGTCTACAAGTCAGAAGGAGAGTTCTCACTAGAAATGAACTGTTCCAGAACTTTGCTCTTTGACTTTCAGCCAGCCTCTAGAATTGTGAGAAAAGAAATTTCTGTTGATTAAGCCACCCTATCTATGGTATTTTGTTATGGTAGACTGAGCAGACTAAAACACCCATAGATTCTGATTGCTGCATTGCTTGGGTTCAAGTCCCACCTTTATCACTTACTGAGTCTGGTGAACTTAAATAACTAGCTTGGCTTTCCTGTGCCTTAATAATCACCTCTAACATATAGTTCCATGTTTCTGCACAATTTTCATTTTAAATTTGCATATAGCCTTTACCCCATTGTTGAGTTTTAGATGTTTTCTTTAGTCTTACTATTATAAAAAAAATTCATGCCCTAGGCGGTTTGGCTCAGTGGATAAGAGCATCGGCCTGCGAACCAAAGGCCCCTGGGTTTGATTCCGGTCAAGGGCATATACCTTGATTGCAGGCTCCTCCTGGCCCTGGTCCTGGTCAGGGCTCATGCAGGAGGCAACCAATCGATGTGTTTCTCTCACATTGATGTTTCTCTCTGTCATTCCCTCTCTCTTCCACTTTCTCTAAAAGATCAATGGAAAAATATCCTCGGGTGAGGAGTAACAACAACAAAAATTCATACATATAGTTTTTTTTTCTATTGAATTTTTCTCTTAGGATTGACCCTCAGGAGCTAATCACTAGGTCAGAGAATATAAGTATTTTGATTACTTCTGATTCATATTGCCAAATTGCTTTCCAAAAGGACCAAACCATCATGGACTGATTTCATAGCTGTCAAATACTTCCTATTTATTATTTCACTTCACATTTCCTTTACTATTAGTGACTTTGAAATTTCCCCCATATGTTTATTTACTCTTTACATGTCCTCTTGGGTGAATTATATTCATGTTCTTAGTTTATTTTGCTAGTATATTCTTGATACCCCTATACATATAAGTATTAATATTTTTCTATTATATTTTATGTACATATTTCCTTAACTATTTATTCTTTACTTTTTATTTTGTTCCTTATCTCTTTACAGAACATTTTAAATATATAGTAAATCTTATTGAGCTGTCTTTGTAAATTTTCAAAAACTAAAAAAGAGATCAAGTCATACTCTATTAAAAAAATAAACACCTGAATAAGAGAAAGTTAAAATTATCCCAAAGAACATCTAAAAGAAATTCTAATCCCTTTTTTCAAAGTTTGTTATGATTGCGTTTTTATTGTTTATTCTTTACTTTTGCATACACCAGAAGATGTAAATCTAAATTTTCCTTTCCTAATTATTATATAACTAGGGGCCCAGTGCACAAACTCGTGCATGGGTGGGGCCCCTCTGGGTGGCCTGCGGGATAGGCAGAAACCCACAGTCCAATGCTGCCTGCAGCTCCGACCTGCTGCTCCTACTCATCCCGGCCCCACTGCACCTGCCTCGGGCTCACACCCAATCAGTCCCAACTGGGAGAGTCTCGTGCTGCTGCAGCAGCACTCACCAGCCATGAGCCCTGCATCTGGCACCCTCCCGAGGGAAGTGGCCTGTGGTATCAGGCTGAAACTGGCTCTCCGACATCCCTTGAGGGGTCCTGAATTGTGAGAGGGTACAGGCCAGGCTGAGGGACCCCACCAGTGCATGATTGGGCCAAGGAGGGACCGTGGGAGGGTTCCAGGGCATGTCTGGTCCATATCACTCAGTCCCCATCCTACTGGTTGGAGTGTCTGCCCCCTGGTGGTCAGTGCACGTCATAGCGACTGGTTGACCAGCCAACTGTCTGCCCCCTGGTGGTCAGTGTACATCATAGCGATCAGTTGAGCTGCCTTAGCATATCACTAGCATATTACACTTTGATTGGTTGAACAGTTGACCGGTCTCTGGATGACCAGACACTTAGCATATTAGACTTTTCTTATATAGGATTATTCTAATACCAATAATGAAATATTATTTTCACACCCTTATTGGTGTACTAGTGTACTTCTCACTTCATTATATAGGCAATAATAATAATTATTATTAATACAATAATAATAATTACTTATATTTATGTTATATTGATCTATATTTGGATAAGCACCAACACATTTACATTATTGTTACTTTATGAAAGGTTTTAATATCTTGTGGGGATCCTACCTCTCTCTGTTATTGTCCTGACTGCTCAGAACTTTCTTTGATATTACTCTGTATATTTTCTTGGTAATATTTTTGAAGTCATCCAGAAGAATAAAGACTGGAACATAGTTCTGGTGCTTTCTTCTATATCCTTCTTCTATGTGCTCAATAAACATTTGTGGAATGAATAAAAGGGTATAAAAGAAAGTATACAGCATGGTGTTTGGTTGCTGAGAGATACCAATGTAAAAGCAAGTTTGTCTGCTTGTCCCAAACCCCAGACACTTCCAAAAGCCATAGCTAGAGTGTGTACTAATATTTGACAAATTCTGTTTTGCTGTTGGAGAATTATTGTTTGCTTATGCACACAACTAATATTTATTGAGCACCTGTTATATCCCAAACATTGTTCTAGGCACGGGATAGAACAAATGAACAAAAAGGATCTATAAAATGCACAAATGAATATATTATATAAACCAAATAAGTAAATAAATACATATATAAAAATGTTACCTCAATAAATTTAATAAAAAAATAAAAACTAAAGAAACAGCAACAAGTATAGAATAAATACATAATGTAATATAAATAAGTATATAAGTATTAAGTTCTGGAGAGTGGCCACAGTGTTTGGAGAGGTTCAAGCCTTAGACTAATGAGAGGGCACAGTCTTCTCATGGCCATGTGCAAGTCCCAGCTTGGAGGGCAAAGCCCTCCCAGCACAATTATAGCCAAAAGCTATGGTTGTAAGCTTGAACCTATGGTCCAAACATGTAGTCCCATTTGACTGAGTGATGTGGGCTTAACAGAGTTTAGGTGCACGTAATTGAGTAGATTAGAAACCCATGAGAATGTTGTAAACATCTTGACCACACCCTTACTTTGCCTTGTGGAATCTGGCTATAAAATAAAGACATGGCTTGTAGTCCATGGTGCTGTCGCTAGCTCTCCATCAGAGAGGACAGCATCCCACCCAGACCCAGCTTTATTGTCTTGTCTGTCTTTTCTCAATCCTTCACCGCCCCCTCTCAGGCTCACCAAACCTGGCTGAGCTGGCTCGGCACACATGGCACCCAACGTGGGGCTGAGTATGCCATGGCCGTGCCGGCTGGCCACAATAAGTATAAAATATAACATCAAGTTGATAGAAATGCTCTAAAGTAAAATAAATTAGGCTGAGGACATAGGGAGTGATGGGTGGGGATAACATTAGAAAGGACAAAATAGGTTTCTCTAAAGAGGTGTCTTTGAACTAAGACCTGAACGATGAAAAGAGGCAGACATTGGAAGACCTGTGAGAAAAGCATTGTAGTCAGAGAGAACAGCAAGTGTAAATTATCTTAATCAGGAATAAATTCTATGTCCAATGAAGAAAAAGATAGCTATTGTGCTTTGCAGTGGTTCTCAACCTTGGCTGCACATTAGAATCACCTGGGAATCTTTTTAAAATCCTGATTTCTGGGCCTCATCCTCCGGAAATTCTGTTTCTTTGTTACTAATGTGTGGCCCCACCCCATAGCAAAGAAACAGAATTTTTGGAGGATGAGGCCCAGAAATCAGGATTTTAAAAAGATTACCAGGTGATTCTAATGTGCAGTCAAGGTTGAGAACCACTGGCCTAGAGTCTCATGGACAAGGGGGAAACTGGTTGCAGATGTTACTCAGGTCTGGGTTCCTCTTTGCCTCTAGTCCTGAGCTTCTCCCTTGATGGCAACCTTACTGGGCTCCAGTGAGAAAAGTCCTGTGAAAGTGTAGGCTTTTTCCCATGATCATAAACCATCCAAGTCACACTAAACGACAAGTGTCATGACTAGCTCTTTGAGGCTAACGTTTGCAAGCCAGCCTCTGGTGGGTTATTGGCTTGGAACTATCAGGCCTAGAATCACCAGTCTTTCCTGTACTCCAGGAGAAGTAGAATCTGGAGTTGCTATCTGGGAGGATTGGGTTTCCTCTCCCACACACAAATGTTCCTTTGAGCTTAGAAAGAAAAAAGTGGAACTAGTAGTAACTGTTTTGCACAAAGTGACTGGTTATCAGTAACTCATTATCTTTGAGAAATCAACTTTATATCTCAGGGTTGGTTTCCTCCCTATCAATAAAATGGAAGCCTCCCACACAAGAGCACCATGCAAAAAAGTAAAGATCTGCCTATAATGTAAAAAAAATTCAATGTAGTGTCTAAACACATTGTATTTGCACAGTGAAATTCCATTAGAACACAGCTCATTAGGACCTGCAGACCTACAAGTAATAATACATGGCATGGGCACACAGCCTCAGAATTTATAAATCACTTCAGCTCCCATTATTTAATTGATCTTTACTACAAATCTATGAGATAGAGAGCATTCACCTCTGTACTGGTCAGAAAAGTGTAGGTTATGCTAAGGTAACAACCCCAGAATTTTAGTGGCTTAAAACAATGAAAAAATATATATTTACTCATTCTACATGTTTATTGCTGATAAGTGGAGGACTCTGGTTCATGCCATGTTCACATAGAAACCTAGGCCAATGGAAGCACTACCATTTGGAATGTCCAGTAGTAGGGGAAAGAGAAGACAGAATCATGCAATCTCTTAAATGCTTCTACTTTAAAGTGACACACACCACTTCCACTCATATTTCATTGGTCAAGATGAGTCAATGGCCACATTTAACTTCAAGGGGGCAAAAATGTATAATATCCTTGTATGTCTGAAAGTAGAAAGGAACTGAATATTGGTGAACAGTAGTAATTTCTACTAAAGTCTCATTTTACAGCTGAGAAATCCAAAACTCAGAGGAATGACATGTTGATGGAAATTATTTGTATTGTGGACCAAGCTTGCAAAAAATGATTTTTAGCTGTCATTACTAAGAGAAAACATGCTTTCAGTTGAAAAACAGGTTCTCAGCAAAATAGAAACAGAGGCATGGATGCATGGAACAGACTGACAGCTGTCAGAGGGGAAGAGAGGGGGCTCTGGATGAAAGATGGTGAAGGGATTAGCCAGTAAACATATATACATAACACATAGACACAACAGTGTGGTGATAGCCAGAGGGAAAGGTGGTGAGGGTAGGTGGGGGGGGGGGGTAAAGGAGGGGATGGGGACTGAAAGAGACTTTGGGGTAGTGGGTGCACGATGCAGTGTGCAGATGATGTTTTATTGAGTTGTACATTTGAAACCTGTATGGTTTTTCAAACTAATAAATTCAATTAAAAAGAAATAAAATAAAATTTAAATAATATTCTACCAAAAAGAAAAGAAAAGGAAAATGTTCTCAGACTGAGAATATGAGAACTCAGGCTTTGGGTTCAGTCAATCCTAGGTTCAAACCCCAAATTATACCTCTTACTAACAGTGTACTTTAAGCAGGTGAGATCACTTCTCTGAGCCTTTATTTCCTCATCTATACAATGGGGATAAGGGATTAAATAGAAAACTTGCAGGATGATTGATGATTGGAGTTAATGTGAATAAAGTGCCTGAACCTTAACTCAGTTATTCTTATCCCAAATTTATCCCTCTTTCCTCTGCTAGGTATGCCAGAATATGGAAATGCTGTGGAACAATTCTTAGTCTGGTTCTTCTCTGGATTTCTATTTTCCACTGTGACATGTGAATCAATGAGAAGATAAGAAAGAATAGGGAAACTTGAGACAAGGAGAAAGGTCATTTTTACCATGAGTTCAGAAATGCTTTCTCTCTTTTGCAATGTCCTCTCCCATCTCCTTTGTCCAGTCAATCCTTTCTTGTCCTTTAAGACTTAGATAAATCCAATCATTTTTTTTCTGGCAAGTGTTCCCAGACTCCCTTATGCTGAATTTGATGCCTTTTCTCTGAACATCCACCCCCGATATCTTGTGCTGAGGTCTACGTCAGTACTCATCACAATCCCTTGTAAACTCTTGGCATATAGCAAGTGCATAATGAATATCTAAGGAATAAATAAGATCATTACATGGCATATAAGTACTTTCTTGATTTTTCTGTCTAGCCTTATTTATCCCTATCCATCTCCTTATCCTGCTACTCCAAAAATACTGTGCTGTTTATGGACCCTGGAATCCCTCAGAATCTCCAGGCCTCCATCTTTGCACATATTGCTTCCTCTGCATGGCATGCTCTCTTACCACCTTTTAAACAATCATCTTTTAGCAGAGTCTAGGGACCTGGTAGTTTGGGACATAGGCTCTGAAGCCAGGCAGGCTGAGTTTAAATTTAACTCTGGTTATTAGCTGTGTCATCAGGAAAATTATCGAAATTCTCTGGGTCTCTGCTTCCCCATCTACAAAATAGGGCTAATAAAAGTACCTACCTAATAGACTTGTTATGGAGATTATGTGAGTTAATTCATTTAAATTGTTCACAAGCATATCTGGTACACAGTAACCTATACAGTATATAAGTGTTTGCTGTTATCATTTAAATCCAAGCACAAATACTACCTCCTTTATCTAAGCTGGGATCACAAATGGCTAGCTTGCATGCTATATTTTATTAGGACCACATGGTACATTTACATTTTTTACATTAAAATGCCTTCCAGTTTAGTATAATCTTCAGCACTCCCTGAATTCACCTGTTTGTTTCATTTGCCTGGTACTGGAAGCATTGGGTTTGCAATTTTGAGTGAGCATATCTCTTTTCTGAACCCCTTCAGACAGAGTCCCACAGGCTCTGCACATCTTTGTTAAAGCAGTTCTACAGACTGTGGATTGTTTTCTTGTCTGAGTCTTCACTCCACTGTGAACTCCTTTACTAGTAGTATAGGGATGGTGATCTCAGTATTGCTAGCATCTAGAATGGTGCCTTACACAAAGAAGAGCTCAATAAATACTTGTTGAATGACTTGTTAGATGGGTGAAAAAAAATGAATAGTTTGGGTAGTCCTAGCCCCTATTGTCAATTAAGAAAGGCCTTTGGAGAGAGCTACAGGGCTTCTTTGCAGGCAAGCTTAAACTTTAAAAACCATCCACACAGAGCTTTCTGGTCCTGGCTGGGAAATTTAAAAAGCTCTCTTTAACCCCTTTCCTCCGAGGCCACATCTTCTTTGACAGTCATTAATGGGATCAAACTAATGGGACCTAACTACAAAGGCAAAAGGAGCAAAACACAGCATGACTCCCTTTGCCTTTGTAAGTAATTTGAACATTATTAGGATAAGAGCTGAACTCTCCTAAAATGAAAAGACATGCAAGGTTTTTTGGGTTTTTTTGATGATAAGAAGCTCAGGGTTTACACAAAATTGTTCCCAAACAACATTCCATCATTCCATCTTTAGAAGTGATGAGTTATTTTTTCCAAGTTAAGAAAGTGTGTGGGGAAGTCTATATGTCACATGGTTAGGACCTTAAGCTGTGAGACCCAGGGCACAGATTTAAGGACAAGGCAGGCTTCTTGGATTTATTATACTCTGTGTTTGGAAAATGCACCTTCAAATAGGTGGACATAGATTTAGGCGTAGATATCACGCTTTCCTAGTGGTAATAGTGTAATCCACTAGAAGGATCCCTGGATTTGGAAGCAGACAAAGCTCAGTTGGAGCCTATGGCAAACAGATGTTAAGTTGGCAACCATAATATCCACTTTCTGGCATTCATGCTCTTGTGTAATCCCTTCCTCTTAAGTAGGAGTGTAACCTATGACTTGCTCCTTACCAATAGTATATTGCAAAGACGATGGCATGTCACTCTCACTTTTACATTCTGTTATATATGACACCATCTTGCTAGAAGACTCACTCTTTCTCCCCTTGCTGGCTTTGAGGAACAAGCTGCCATGAATCCTATAACCACAAGGAGTTGAATCCTGCTGACAACCACATGAATGGGGAAGCAGAACACTCTTCATTCGAGCCACCAGATGAGAACCCAGCCCTGGATGACTCCTTGGTTGTGGTTTTACAAGACCCTAGTAAGCCATGCCCAGATTTCAACAAAAGAAATTGTAAGATAAATGTATGTTGTTTTACTAGTAAGCTGCTGAATTTGTGGTAATTTGTTACACAGCATAGAAAACTAATACAGAGTCCTGGCTCCACCACTCACTTGCTGTGTGACTGTGGGCTTGTGCCTTGATTTGTTCATCTGTAAAATAGGAAATCTTGACCGTGCAAATGCTTCTTCTCTGCCTCCTTTTCAGAGGTACTTTAGAATTCAATGAATATACTAGTATGAGTTCTTTGTAAATCATAGAGAATTATCCAAATGTGAGGAATGATGGTTATATTTCTTCTTATACTACCCAGGGACTATCAGCTCAAACAGGTGATCTAGAAAAAAAGTGAAGATGGGAAACATACAATGGAAGAACTACAGTGGCCTTAAGACTGACACTGGTTTTTTTGGCCCAAGTTCTAATATATTTTATAAAAAACAATCCCTGAGGGCAGATTGAAACATCTCAAGCTGTTTGGAAGACTTACTAGCTAGATCCTTAAGGTGTCTTGCTCCTTTGGCCTCAGACTACCCAGCACCCAGTGCAATGTCACACACCTTTTCTTTCCACCTACCCCACTCCCAAACTCTCCCTTTACAGAATTCAGCATCAAAGGACATTGTCCAGTAGCCTTATTACTCCTGGGTCACTGCCTGAGGCCATAGGAATTATATGGGGACATGATGACCTGTAGCTCTTACCTGGTGGAGCAGAAGGCTGCTGACAACTGAGGAAGGGAGGAGTTTCTTTCAAAACAGATAAGAAGTTAATATGGTCACTCACAGCTATTTAATCTTGTGAACCTAAGCTAAAGAAAAAAGATTTGCTGCATGCTGGGGGCACTAGACTGAATGTAAAGGTTGATTACCCAGCCTTCTCTTCCTTTAAATAGTAGTCATATAGGGGTTAGTCACTTACCTCTTCAGAGACCCTGCTACAATCCCATTCTGCTACATAGCATGGCATAGTGCACGGCATTCAAGGCCCTGCATGATCTGGCCCCTGCTTACCTCTTCTTGTGCCTCCATCCAGGCAGCCTCTAGTTCCGTGACGGCGAACCTATGGCACGCGTGTCAGAGGTGACATGCGAACTCATTTTTTTGGTTGATTTTTCTTTGTTAAATGGCATTTAAATATATAAAATAAATATCAAAAATATAAATCTTTTTCTTACTATGGTTGCAAATATCAAAAAATTTCTATATGTGACACGGCACCAGAGTTAACACATTGTATGCGGGCCGTTTTTGCTAATTTTTTGCCCAAATGGCAACGTTCAGTAAAATTACGATAACTTATAGTTTTACATATTTTTTTTCAATGAAACTTTTTGTGATTTACTATAAAATGTATACTGAATTATTTTTCTTAAATTTTAAACAGACAAATACTGGAAAACTCACTGGAAATTGTGTTTACCAGTCAACGTAAAACGTATAAATACGTTTCCCGCATCCAATGTGTTAAGTTAGGGTTTTTCAAAATGCTGACATGCCGAGCTCAAAAGGTTCGCCATCACTGCTGTAGTTCTTCCTCAAACACTGGTTTAGGGCCTTTTCTTAGCCATTGGCATTCTATTATTGAACAAATCTATACTAATAAAAGGGTAATATGCTAATCAGACCAGACATCTTCCAGACGTCCTTCCAGACAAAGCCACAGTGGCAGGGGCCTAGGCAGAGGCGGTTAGAGGCGGTCAGGCTGGCAGGGGGGAGCAGTTAGGGGGCGATCAGGCCAGCAGGGGAGGGCAGTTAGGGGGTGATCAGGCCAGCAGGGGAGGGCAGTTAGGGGTGATCAGGTCGGCAGGTAGAGGTGGTTAGGGGTGATCAGGCAGGCAGGCAGGTGAGCAGATGGGAGCCAGCAGTCTCAGATTGCGAGAGGGATGTTTGACATCCCCTGAGGGGTCCTGGATTGGAGAGGGTGCAGGCCAGGCTAAAGGACCCGCCCCCCTGTGCACGAATTTTGTGCACCGGGCCTCTAGTAAAGTAATAATAATATAAATAATAGTAATAATAATTATTATAGTAGCAGCATCTAACACATTATGTGCTGTGTACCTTTCTAAGTTTATTTCACATATTAATGCATTCATTCATCACTATGACAATTATATTAGGTATGTACTGATATTATCATCTCCATGTTATGAATGATGATATCAAGATTCAGGTCCTACTGATAATATGTAGTAGTGTTGTGATTTGAACCTAATTACATTGAGCATGAAAGGTGTGCTCTTAATCATCATGCTGTTTTACTTTTTGTGTACTTGTCTATTTCCCCTACTAGCCTGTGTTCCTTATGGGCAGCAATTTTGTGCCCAGTGCTTGGCACATAGCAGTGATTAGTAATGCTTATTGGATGAGTGCATAAATGAATACATAGTGAAAAGAACACATAGTTTGGAGTCAAAAAGCCTAGTGTCCAGCCTAGTATCTATCATTTAACAATTGTTTTGGTTTTGAGAAAATGAGTTGACCTTTCAACCCTTTAAGTCTGGATAGCATAGTGTTACGCATGTGGGCTCTGGAACCAGGCTGCCCATGTTCAAAATAAGGCACCACTACTTACTGACCCTGTAACCTTGGGCAAGTCCCTATCCTTTCTGGCTTTCAGTTTCCTAATATTTAAAATTAGGATAATTGTAATAACTAGGTCGCGAGTTTGTTGTAAGGAAAATAAGAGTTAATACATACACAGTGCTTAGAACACTCTAGATATAGTAAATGTTTGATGAATGTTAGTCATTAATGTTATTATCATGTTTTAGTATTTTCACATACAAAACTGGGGATAAGAATATTTATCTCACCAGGTTGTCACGAGGATCAAATGAGGCAACAGATGTGGACCTGCTTTGTCATCTTAACAACACAGTGTAGATGCTAAAATTAAACTTAGAAAATATCCCAAGCCATTTGTTCAAACCTTGAAGCTCAGATTCCGTGTAGCTAAGATTATTTTAAAAAATATATATTTTCATTGATTTTAGAGAGGAAGGGAGAGGGAGAGAGAGATAGAAACATCAATAATGAAAGAGAATCATTGATTGGCTGCCTCCTGCACGCCCCCTACTGGGGATCGAGCCTGCAACCCAGGCATGTGCCCTGACCAGAAATCGAAAGTTTCCTCCTGGTTCATAGGTGGACGCTCAACCACTGAACCACGCTGGCTGGGCTTAGCTTTACACTCAAGGGTGGGGTGAGTGGCACCCCTCCAAAAGGTTGGAGAAGGCTACTCGGGTTGACCCTGCCAGTGCTAAAAGGCCCACAACTCCTAGATTGTGTATGAGTGTGGTGTTATATAAATAGACTAGAGGCCCAGTGCACGAAATTTGTGTAAAGGTAGGGTCCCTAGGCCTGGCTGGCGATCAGGGTTGATCGGGAGCTTCCTTCTGGCTGCCTGCCGGGGCATTCCTTTCCTGGCTGTCAGCTGCGGGCTGGAGCCTTCCTTCATTCTGCGCCATCCCCTGGTAGTCAGCACACGTCATAGTGAGAGATCAAACTCCTCGTCTCCCGGTCGAACTCCCGAGGGGACACTTTGCATATTAGCCTTTTATATACATAGATGTCTACCTTCCCTTATGTGGGCTATAGGCTACAAAGTTTGTTGGATATCTGGCATATACCCCTATAAGAGGCCAGGAGGTGGTTAGGGCTTGGCAGGAAGAGTCTCAGGCATAGAAAGAAAAATACTATATCAAGTGACATGACAAAAAAATAAATGCCCTGTGAAAACTTGATAAGAGTTTCCACTCTGTGCATAGCAGGTCTCCACTGGGAGAGGAGTGTGACCAATTCATAGAGCAAATGAAGAACTTGAACTAGATCAACATGTCCCAGTCCAAGCTTCAAATTTTTAACTTAGACATCATCAATAAGAAATGTGGGGAGGACAACAAGGAGTCAAACAGTGATCCAGCAACCCTGGTTCCCAAGAATAAAGGGAACAGGGAGGGAAATAAATGTCTGGGGCTACTGTGTAGAAAGGGCCTGAGATGTTTACACTTTATACATACTAGGATTTCCAGAGACACAAGTGGCTAGATTTTGCTAAGGCTGTGACCCTTTTTGGTCTGCTTAGGACAAGTGTCTCATCCACCCAGTGCTACTGAGAGCAAGAGGAATCCAATCATTTCAAGTGAGCAAAACACATTTTTTAACAGTGAGGAAAAGGTGAAGTATCTGGAAAATCCCCACTTGGGTTCTCAGAGTCCCTACTACTGGCAGCTGCTGACTGAGGTTTGAGTGGGAGGTTGCAAAGGAGAGAGAAGGGTGGGAGAGATTTATGGACAGACTGGGCTGAGGGACTGATCTAAAGGAGGCTGGGTTTACTATAAGAAAGGACAATGCCTGGACTGGAACCAGAGAGACAACAGTGAGTGGAGATTGCCGACATATTTCCCATATGGAAGCTGGAGCAGAACTTGTAGTATTTTCTTCTTATTTTGTAATGCCTGTAATAACTAGTATAGGGATAGCCAAGTTTACTAGCAAGGGGGCTGCTGAGAGAGGCCTTAGTGAGGTTTAAAAAGCATAGGTGACCTCAGCCTGGATGTGAGAGCTACACTATATATCTTATGTAATTTTTTAAAGATATTTTTATTGATTTTAGAGAGAGGAAGGGAGAGGAAGAAAGAGATAGAAACATCAATGATGAGAGAGAATCATTGATCAGCTGCCTCCTGCACACCCCACACTGGGGATTCAGCCTGCAACCCGGGCATATGCCCTGACCGGGAATTGAACCGTAACCTCCTGGTTCATAGGTCGACACTCAACCACTGAGCCATGCCATCTGGGCTATCTTAGCTAATTTGAATGTGATTTCAACAAAAGTATACAGCTACAACTATGTGGTTAGCTGCTTGACTGGCTTGTATTACTACTGTTTACCAACTGGATTTAAATCTGGATTTTTCTGAACACTTAATTGAGATGTAGCCTCAGTATAAGGGGATTCTAGTAGACAAAAAGAGACTGAGACCTAGTCTTGCTATCTGGGAAGATAAAACAAACCTTTGGTTTCCATTACAAAATATACTAAAAGGCCACATAAGTGGGCTCAAAGACCCCAGGAAGGCAAAAGTGAGCTGAACTGCTAGACCTTGAATGATAGTTGGATATGATATGGTGGAAAAGGGGAAAGGCAGGAATGGAGGAAAGACAATACTCCAGGCAAAGAAATAACTTAAGTAAAGGCTTGGAGGCTGGGATAAGCATAGCCTGTTTCAGATAGATGATCCTCAAGCGACATAACATTATGACCATTTTTCAAAACACTTCCTCTACTCTTTGATCAAACACAGGTTTGGCTATATAGATAGATGGATAGATACATAGATAAATGATAGATAGTTAGATAGATAAAACAGTCCTGGGCCAGAAACAGAGTAATATTTAATTATTTTTGGTTTGTCATTAACTCACTACACACGAATTCACTAATTTACTATGACCTTGGATAGGTCATTTACTCTCTGTGGCCTTTGCTTTCCCAGCTGCAACAGAATGGGGGGAGTCACCCAGATTCTTAACCTGACTCATTACCACCTTCTCACTCATCTATATACTCTATACCAGTGGTTCTCAACCTTCCTAATGCCGCGACCCTTTAATACAGTTCCTCATGTTGTGGTGACCCCCAACCATAAAATTATTTTCGTTGCTACTTCATAACTGTCATTTTGCTACTGTTATGAATCGTAATGTAAATATCTGATATGCAGGATGTATTTTCATTGTTCGCGACCCACAGGTTGAGAACCGCTGCTCTATACAGTGCTGCACACTCGAAAGAACCCAGACAATAACTCTGTGAACAGTGCTTCCCAGAGTTAATTAGAGACAATAACATCAACAGCCAAAGCCCTTATTAGCCTGAGCCCATTCTGCTCTCTTGCTCCCAGGAAAACAACTTTAAACTCAGGGAGTTAGGCAGGAGAAGGAGCCAAAATGTGAACTTGGGACCTTGACTGCTCCAGGAGAAAGAGCCAATGTGTCTTTGGGAGGCACAGATCTGTCTCCCATCCTGAACCTCACAGGCTCCCCTTGGCCACCCAGGAAGCAGCTGGGCAGCCAGGAAACAGAGCCGAACCAAGACACCAGTGTCAGGTACAGAGGGGCACAGAGTCCATCTGTCCCACTTCATCAGCCCTTCTGCCTCCAGACTCATCAGACTCAGGCTACAAAATCTGTCAGATCACCTGCTCCCACCCTCTCCACCTGGTGTAAGATCCCCTCCTTAGCCTTCCTGCCAAGTGCTCCCAGCCAGTTTCCAAGTGAACTGGGACGGACCTGGGAGCTCCCTGCCTCAGCAAGCTCAGGATTCCACTTGACAGAATGTTGTTCCTGCCCCCTGTAACTTCCTCCTATACACCCACGTTCTGCCCTCAGGACAACCAACCAGACAGGACTGCTCCTTAATCTCAGGAATGTCCTTCACATATTTGAACACAGCTACCTCTGCCATTCTTGTTCCCTAGCAAGGTCTTTCTTTCTTTCTTTCTTTCTTTCTTTCTTTCTTTCTTTCTTTCTTTCTTTCTTTCTTTCTTTCTTTCTTTCTTTCTTTCTTTCTTTTCTTTCTTTCTTTCTTTCTTTCTTTCTTTCTTTCTCTCTCTCTCTCTCTCTCTCTCCCTCTCCCTCTCCCTCTCCCTCTCCCTCTCCCTCTCCCTCTCCCTCTCCCTCTCCCTCTCCCTCTCCCTCTCCCATCTTCCTCTCTCTCATTTTGTTAATATTTAATTCACATGCCATCCAATTATTCATCCATTCAAAGTTTACAATTCAATTATTTTTAGTTTATTTACAGAATCAGGCAACCATCACCACAGCCAATTTTAGAAAATTGTCATCATCCCCAAAAGAAATCATGTACCTATAATCAACCCATTCTTCCCCAGCACCTGAAGCCCAGGCAACCTATGTCATGTCTCTATCAATTTGGGTATTCTAGAAATTTCATGTAAATGGAGTTTAGTTTTACAAGTATGGCTCATGTTTATTGTTAACCTCCTTGAATTAGGGTGTGTGCTTCATACCAGACCTTCTCAAGGGGTTCAAGGCTGCCTGGCAGACAAAGCAGGCAATGGTAGCAATGATATCTGCCCCCCACATTTGCTCTTTATAGCTCATCAGACTTAGGGCTCTGTTTAGTCTTGCTTTTGACCATAAAATTAGAATGTACTACACATTGAGAGAAGAGGAGATTACCTAAAGAAAGGATCAAACCTTTAATTTGAACAGAGATGTGGCAAAGCCAGATCCATTCTAGTTCCAAGCAGTTCTCCAGGTGGAGGCTGATCTGGGAATAGCCACCAGGAAGGAGGCTTCAGAAGTGTAGGCAGAAAGAGCTTCAGGCTGAGTAGAGACATTCCAGAGATCTGAGAAGAAGAGGAAGGTGGATCGAAAAATGACCTTGAAATGAAGTCAGCAAATGGACTTTTTGTACAAATGGTAGTGTGTGAAGTAGTGGGGGACAGGGACAGGAAAATGCAGGTGGAAATGGTGTCTGGAACTTCTTCCCTGGAACCCAGATTAGCAAGGTATTGTTGTTTGGAGAGTTTTTTTTTTCTTTGTCTGGCTAGCCTCTCGTTGGGGAAAAGAGGGAGAGTGGTGCAAACTGCTGGGGCATGGCTCTATCTGGGCTGAGGGCAAATAATCTGAGTAGCCAGTGTTGTAATGAGGGCAACGTGTTTAGTGAGGAAGGCACAGGCTTTTTTGAGGTAGGTAGCTGGTGTGCTGAGGACAGGATGGCTGGCATTTGGGGACTTGAAGGAAAAAAAGTATCTCCTCAGAAGACAGTGGAGCAGCTCTGAGGGAGAAGGGAGAGGGTAGAATTAAGAGCGTCACTTCTCGCTCAGCTCTGGGGGCTGAGTGTTGTGAGGTAGGGAGCAGATATGCCAGAGATCATAAGATGCTCTGTACAGATCTCAGAGCTAAAGCTTACTGATGCTGGCTTCAAATTATTCACAAAATCTCTCTTGAACACCATGCTATGAGTACTTGCTAATAATCAAACCCTGAGCAAGGCAAGAGTGTCTTTCCACAAATGTAGATTGGATCTTTTTCTCCAGAAGTCAGGGCTAGGCCTCTCCATTCCCAAGGCTACGTCACTTTTCCATTTCATCTGGTTTCATAATGTTGTGATTAAAAGCAGAGTCTCTGCTTGGGTTCAAATTCTAGCCCTGTCAGTTTCTGTTACTTTTCTTCTCAGTGACTAAGTTTTCTCATCCCTAGAATGGTTATAATGAGAGAATCTGCCTCTTAAGAATTATTGTGAGGAGTTGTACTATAGGTCACGAACTTAGAACAGAGCTTGTATATATATATACTAACTAGAGGCCTAGTGCATGAATTCATGCCTGGGTAGGGTCCCTCTTGGCTGATCGGGGCCATCTCACCCAGTCCCAATCAGGGCTGGCCAGCAGTGGGGAAGAACTGTGGGAGGTTGGCTGGCCACGGGAGGTTGGCTGTGGGAGCGCATTGACCACCAGGGGGCAGCTTCTGCATTGAGCATCTGCCCCCTGGTGGTCAGTGTGCGTCATAGCTACCGGCTGGTCATCTGGTCATCCAGTCACTTAGGCTTTTATTTATATATATATATATATATATATATATATATATATATATATATATGATAAAGTTTGGATCCTGATTCATTATCCAATTTAGTCATAGACCTTCCCTGCTTTGTGTCTTCTCTTAATGTCCCTAATTAAGCCACTGAAAAACTAAATTTGGCACTAAAAGGAATCTCCCCTTCCTTTCCTATCAGCCTCCTATTAAGCTCTCTGACCCATTCTTTTATACAATTCATAAAAAAACTCAAATCTGTTTACTTCTTGCCAACTCTAAAATCTTCACCCTGGAGTAAGCCACTGTCAATCTTGCCTGGAGCATTCATTGCAGGAGGCTCCTGATTGATTTATATGATTCTACTCTTGTCCACCTACAGTTCATTTTTCACATAGCAGCTGGGGTATTCCTTTCAAAATTCACATCTGATCATGTTACTCTTCACTTAAAACCATTCAATGGCTTTACACTTTTCTTAAGATAAAAATTTAAGTCCTTAATATGGCTTAGCACATGCTGAACTGTCTGACCCTGCTTATCTTTTCAGAATTTTGTCCTACCACTCTCTCCCCAGTCACTATGCCTTACCCACACTGGCCTTCTTTTAATTCTTCAAACATACTAAGGTCTTTTATACCTCAGGACCTTTGCATAAGCTGTTTCCTGTACAGAAAATATGTCTCCTACCCATCCCTTCATCTCCATTAATCCATGCATAATTAATACCTTTTCATCCATCAGCCCTCAATTCAAAGACCATTTGCTTTGGAAAGCCTTCCCTAATCATTCCCAGACAAGGTTAGGCCCCACATTAATATGCTTTCAGAGCTCTCCACAATTTACTTCCTAGAATATATCCTAGTTTCTAATTAAGCAGTGGTTTGTATGATTATTTGATTAAAGCCTATCCTTCTTACTAGGGTGTAAGCTCCATGACAGCAGGGACTGGGCCTTTCTTGTTGATTACGTAGACCAAGTCTTTAACAAAACTGTTTACTTAATAAGTTTCCATTTTTTAAGAAAACTGATTTGTTGAGGTATAATTGGCATATGATAAACTGTACATATAAAATGTACATCTTAATTCTGATAAATGTATATATCATGAAACCATCCCCACAATCAATACAATGCTTATATCCATCACTCCTGAAATTTCCTTCTGCCCCTTTGTAATCACTTCCTCTTCAGGCAACCACTGGCTCACCTTCTGAAACAATAGATTAGTTTACATTTTCAAGTTTTTAGTTTTTACAATTTGGAACTTATTTTTACTGTTGTCATTTTTTCTCATCCAATTCCACCCCCCTTTTTATTGTTGTAAAATTATGTAGCATAAAATTTGCCATTTTAACAATTTTTAAGTGTACAATTCAGTGGCATTAATTACATTCACAATGTTATGGCACCATCAAAACTATATATTTCTAAAATGTTTTCATCACTCCAAATAGAAACTTCGTAAACATTAAGCAGTAACTCCTCATTCCTTCTTCAACCCAGACTCTGGTAACTATTAATATACTTTCTGTACCTATGAATTTGCTTCTTCTAGGTACTTAATATAGGTTGAATCATAAAATATTTGTTGTGTCAGGCTTATTGTACTTAGCATAACGTTTTCAATGTGCATTCCTTCTGAGGCATGTTTCAGAATTTCACTCTTTTTCATGGCTGAATAATACTCCATTGTATGAATATACCACATTTTTGTTTATGTTAGTCTGTTTATGAACACTAGAGTTGTTTCTACCTTTTGACTATTGTGAATAATGCTGCAGTAAACATTGGTGTACACGTGTCTATTTGAAACTTGTTTTCATTTCTTTTGGATATATCTAGGAATAGAATTACTGAGTCATATGGTAATTCTGTTTAGTCTTTTGAGGACCTGCCAAACTGCTTTTCACAACTACTTAAACATTTTACATTCCCACCAGCAATGTGTGTGGGTTCCAGTTTCACTACAACTTTGCCAATACTTGATATTTTCCATTTTACACGAAAACTATAGTCATCCAAATAGGTATGAAGAGGTATATATATATATATCTCATTGTGGTTTTCATTAGCACTTCCCTAATGACTAATGATGTTAAACATCTTGTCATATGCTTATTGCCATTTGTTTTTTAAAATATATTTTTATTGATTTCAGAGAGGAAGAGAGAGAGATAGAAACATCAATGATGAGAGAGAATCATTGATTGGCTACCTCCTGCACACCCCACATTGGGGATCGAGCCTGCAACCTGCGCATGTGCCCTGACCTGAAATCAAACTGTGACCTCCTGGTTCACAGGTTGACCCTCAACCACTGAGCCATGCCAACTGGGCTGCTTATTGCCATTTGTATACCTTCTTTGAAGAATTGTCTACTTAGATCCTTTTCACATTTTTCTTTTTTTAAAAAATATATTTTATTGATTTCAGAGAGGAAGGGAGAAGGAGAGAGAGATAGAAACATCAGTGATGAGAGAGAATCATTGATCAGCTGCCTCCTGCATGTCCCCTACTGGGGATTGAGCCCACAACCCGGCCATGTGCCCTGACCAGCAATCGAACCATGACCTCCTGGTTCATAGGTCAATGCTCAACTACTGAGCCATCCTGGCAGGGCCCTTTTCACATTTCTCAATGGAGTTATTTGTCTTTATATGTTACTAGAGGCCCAGTGCACAGATTCGTGCACCTGTGGGGTCCCTTGGCATGTCCTGCGGGAATTGGCCGAAACCAGCAGTCCAACATCCCCTGAGGGATGTAGTAGGGCATGAAGTGGCAGGCGGCTAGGGAGGAGCCTGAGCCCCAGGAGGGTTATGCACTGCTCCAGCTTATCCTGGCCCTGCTGCGCCTGCTGCTGCTGTTCGGTAGGCTTGCTGTCACTCCACTGCGGGCACCACTGCAGCTGCGCTTGCCAGCCTTAAGCCTGGCATCTGGCACCTGTCAGTCAGCTGAGTGGCACTCCCGCTGTGGGAGCGCACTGACCACCAGGGGGCAGCTCCTGCATTGAGCATCTGCACCCTGGTGGTCAGTCCGAATCATAGCAACCGGTTGACCGGTCACTTAGGCTTTTATACATATAAATTGAGTTGTAGAATTTTTTATTGATTCTAGATATCAAACCCTTATCAGATATATGATTTTCAAATATTTTCTACCATTCCTTTGTCTTTTTTTGAAATAATGTCCTTAAGAGCACAAAATTTTTAAATTTTGATGAAATCCAATTTAGCTATTTTTTCTTTTGTTGCCCATACTTTTAGTATCATTTTAAAGAATCCATTGTCAAATTCAAGGTCATTAAGTTTTACCCCCATATTTTCTTCTAAAAATTTTATGGTTTTAACTCATATTTAGGTCATTGGTGAATGTTTAGTTATTTTTTGTATATCATATGAGGTAGAGGTTCAAATTCATTCTTCTGCATGTAGATAGCCAGTTGTTCCAGCATCATTTGTTGAAGAGACTATTCTTTCCTCATAAAATGGGTTGGGCACTTTGTCAAAAATCAAATTGGGCATAGATTTATGGGTTTATTTTTAGACTCTCAATTCTATTCCATCAGTCTATATATCTATCCTTATGCCAACATCCTACTGTTTTTATTATTGTAGCCTTTTAGTAAGATTTGAAATACAGAAGTGTTAGTCCTCTAAGTATTTTCTTCATTTTAAAGATTATTTTGGCTATTTAGATAGCCAAATTCCTTGCAATTCCATATGAATTTGCTGATTTGCTTTTCCATTTCTGAGAAAAGTCTACTGGAATTTTGATAGAAATTGTGTTGAAGCTGTAGATCATTTGGGTTAATATTGACATTTTAACATTAGGTCTTCCTACTCATGAACATGTAATAGCTTTCCATTTATTTAGGTCTTCTTTAATTTCTTTCATCAATGTTCTGTAGCTTTCATTTTGGTTAAATGTATGCGTAGATATTTTATTATTTTAGATGTCATAAATGGAATTTCTTTATTAATTTCTTTTTCAGATTATTCATTGCAGTTATATAGAAACACAACTGGTTTTTGTGTGTTGATCGTGTACACAGCAACTTCACTGAACTATTTTAAGAGCTCCCATAGCTTTCTTCCAGATTTTTTTTGGCATTTTTTCCATATATAGGATCACGTCATCTGCAAGTACAGATAGTTTTACTTCTTCTTTTTCTTTTTTTAATTTGGATGTCTCTTTTTTCTTTTCTAATTGCTCTGGTTAATACTTTCAGTACAATATTGGATAGTGGTTGTAAGAGTGGGCATCCTAGTCTTGTAAGATCCCCGATCTTAAGGGGAAAGCTTGCAGTTTTTCACCATTGACTATGGTATTAACTGTGTATTTTTCACAAGTGCCCTATATAATGTTGAGGAAGTTCTCTTCTATTCCTAATTTTCTGAGTACTTTTGTTACAAAATGGTGTTGGATTTTGTCAAATGCCTTTTCTGCATCAATGAAGATGATCATGTAGATTTTTCCTTCATCTATTTATGTAGTGTATTACATTGATTGATTTTCTTATGTTGAACCACTCTTGTCTTCCTACCTGGTCATGGTGTATAATCCTTTCATTATTTGTTGGGTTCAATTTGCTAGAATTTTGTTGAAAATGATCCTTTCATATTCATAAGGGATATTTGTCTGTTATTTTCTTGTGATGTCTTGTCTGGCTTTGGTATCAGGGTAATGCTGGCCTCATATAATGAGTTAGGAAGTACTCCCTCCTCTTCCATTTAGGAAGAGGATTGGTGTTAATTATTCTTTAAATATTTGTTAGAATTTACTATTGAAGCCATCTTGTCCTGGACTTTTCTTTGTTGGGAGGTGTTTGATTACTGATTCAATCTATTTACTTTTTTGTAGGTCTGTTCAGATTTTCCACTTCTTCTTAAATCAGTTTAGGAACTTTGTGTATTTTAAGGGACTTATTCATTTCATCTAGCTTATTTAACATTTTGGTATACAATTGTTCTTAGTATTCCTTTAAAATTATTTTTTAAATTTCTGTAATGTTGGTAGTATTGTCTCCACTTTCATTTTTTATTTTAGTTATTTATTTCATTTTTCCTTATCAGAATAGCTAAAATTTGTTAATTTTGTTGAAGTTTTCAAAGAACCGACCTTTGGTTTAATTGATTCTCTCTACTGTTTCTCTATCCTCCATTTCTCTCCATTCTAGTCTTTATTATTTCCTTCCTTCCGCTACCTTTGGGTTTAGTTTGCTCCTTTCCCCCCTTAGTTTCTCAAGGTGTAAATTAGGTTATTGATTTGAGGTATTTTCACTTTTTTAATATAAGCATTCACAGCTATAACTTTCCTCCTGATCACTGCCTTTGCTGCATCCCATAAATTTTGGTATGTTGTGTGTGTTCAATGAAGTGTCTGTTCCTTAGCTTGTGTTCACCTAGTAATATGACAGACATTTCCTGATTACCCACAACTTCAAACAAACAAACAAACAAACAAACAAACAAACAAACACCTCTTTCAGTCTTTGCAGATTACATCTTAGCCAAATTTACACAGAGTCTAGGGATTAGCCCGAGGTAAAAGCTTAGGGTCATATGTCTTGTCATAGGCATGCATGTGGCCTTCTAAATTCCCCTGTATGCATAGTCTTTGAATGTCCTACTTTCTCAAAGAAACTCCCCAATTTATGTTCTCAGGTTTTAGAGTGGTCTATTGTATATTTTAAAAGTAATGTTTTGCCCCAGGCATCTGTGGTTCATTATTAGTTCAGCTTGCAGTGTTTTTATTTATTTACTAGGGTCCCAGTGCACGAATTTGTGCACCTTGAAAGGAACTGTGGGCCACAAGGCTGCGGTGGGCACAGGGGTGGGTCTCGGCCCATCCCCTGTGGCCCCACCCAGCCCCTCCTGCCATGGCACTCCGTCCCCTCTCTGTTGGCAGCCCCGCCCTTGCTGCCCCCGCTCCCACATACTGATGGCGCTGGCCACTCTCACACCTGCTGACGGCATGGAGCGATTTCGGCCAGCACCAGCAGTGGGTGTGAGCGGGGCTGGCGCTGTCAGTGGGTGTGAGTGGTGGCTGCTGCCCCGATCACTCCTCAGGAGCAGGGGGAAGTGGAGACACCCTCAGGGGCAACTGGGCCTGGCAGCTGCCGCTCACACCTGCTGATGGCACCAAGTGATTGGGGCTGGTGTTGGGTGCCAGCAGCAGGTGCAAGCGGCTGCTCCCGTGCCAGCTGCAGGCCAGCACTGGCAGCAGGTACGAGCGCCAGGCAACACTGCAGTGTGTGGGAGAAAGAATTTTCAGTAACCACCAGAGGCTGGCCTTGATGACAGTGACCAGTGCCCTGCCTTGGTCTGGCACCCCCGCTCACCTGCTCCACCATCCTGCCGTGGCTGACGCCCACCATGTTCTGCGCTCTGCCGCCTGCTGCCAATGCCCACTATGTTCTTCATGCGCCCCATGGTGGTCAGTGCACATCATAGTGACTGGTTGTTCAGTTGTTCCGCCGTTTGATCTATTTGCATATTAGGGTTTTATGTATATGTAGATTTAAAAAAAATTTTTAGAATGTCCTTTCTTTTTTAAAAAATTTTATTTTATTGCTTAAAGTATTACAAATAGTAGTACATATGTAGCCTTTTTCCCCATTGACTTCCCCCTGGCCTCCCCTATCTCCCTGGCACATGCTCTCACCACCCCACCCCCAGTGTCTTGTGTCCATTGGTTAGGTTTATATGCATGCACACAAGTCCTCTGGTTGATCTCTTGGCCCCCCCACACACACCCTCCCCTGCCTTCCTGCTGTAGTTTGACAGTCTGTTCGATACTTCTTTGCCTCTGTATCTATTTTTGTTTATCAGTTTATAATGTTCTTTATATTCCACAAATGAGTGGGATCATGTGGTATTTATCTTTCACTGACTGGCTTATTTTGCTTAGCATAATGCTATCCAGTTTCATCCATGCTGTTGCCAATGGTAAGAATTCCTTCTTTTTTACAGCAGCGTAGTATTCCATTGTGTAGATGTACCACAGTTTTCTAATCCACTCACCTGCTAATGAGCATTTAGGCTGTTTCCAAATCTTAGCTATGGTAAATTGTGCTGCTATGAACATAGGGGAGCATATATCCTTTCTGGTTGGTGTTTCTGTTTTCTTGGGATATAGTCCTAGAAGTGGGACTACTGGGTCAAATGGCAGTTCCATTTTTAATTTTTTTGAGGAAACGCCATACTGTTTTCTACAGTGCTGCACCAGTCTGCATTCCCACCAGCAGTGCAGGAGGGTTCCTTGTTATCCACATCTGAGTCAGCACTTGTCCTTTTTTGATTTGTTGATGATAGCCATTCTGACAGGTATGAGGTGGAACCTCATTATTGTTTTGATTTACATCTCTTGGATGATTAGTGACTTTGAGCATGTTTTCATATGTCTCTTGGCCTTCTGTATGTCCTCTTTCGAAAAGTTTCTATTTAGGTCGTTTGCCCATTTTTTAATTGGTTTCTTTATCATTCTTTTGTTAAGTTGTATGAGTTCCCTGTAAATTTTGGAGATTAAACCCTTATTGGGGATAACATTGGCAAATATGTTCTCCCATGCAGTGGGCTTTCTTGTTGTTTTGTTGATGGTTTCCTTTGCTGTGTAGAAGCTTTTTATTTTGATGTAGTCCCATTTCTTTATTTTCTCCTTAGTTTCCATTGTCCTGGGAGCTGTATTGGTAAAGATATTGCTAGGACAAATGTCTGCTATTTTGCTTCTATGGCTTTTAAATGTCAAATGCTTTTTAGCCTGATCCAAGTTAGGTGAAACAGAGATCAGTATTTAATGTCAGTCCATTAGGTAGCCCCAGACATGTTGGAACAGATATACACAATACTTTAAAAATAAGGCTTCTTCTTCTTTCTTTGGAACTAGGGACCAGGTTCCCACACTAGGAATATGGGCTAAGACAGCTACTGTACTGGGGAGAAGATGGGTAAAAGGCAAGTAAAAGTGCCACAAGCTTTCCTACCATTTTAAGTTGCATTTTTCTTTATTAAGCATTCAGTTGGTTGATGTAAACCCTTGACTGTTTTCCAGAGTTCTGACACAGTTGATTCTGACAGATTTTTTATTGCTTTTGATGTTTCTGTGAGAGCATAGAGATTCTATAAGTCTTCCAGGTGATTCTGATTCAAAATTAATTTTGAGAATTTATCATGTGTCCTATAAGATATGGTTCAATTTCCTGGAGGCATAACTGGAGACTTTGTGGTACTCTCTGGCATCTCTATCTTAGCATTCTTTGATCAGGAGTCCAGTGGTAAGTTGACCTCTACTCATGTCTCCTTTTTCTATTGCTCCCAAAGAGAACACATAGTCATGGCCACTCAACATTGGCTCCACAGCCCTTATACTGCTGGACTTTTATCTAGGGGAATCAAAGTCTGAGAAAGTCAGACCATCTATGGCTGAACACGTGAAATCTAGGACTTGATTGTGGCTTAATCCCACTCTACAAAGGCAGGGTTACTGGTCTTAATGTGCATGCAAAAGGCCATAGAACCAAAATTCAGAGACTGAAGGAAATTTGAGTGAATCTCAAATAAATGATGTTCTGGAGCAGTGAAGGCCTCTGAATTTCCATGTAGGAGAAGCTTGGATAATTGTTCTGTTTGTAAATGGTCTGGGTGAGGGCAAACTAGGGAATTTGTTCTGAAACTACATTTGCATACTATTTTGGATTAGAGTTTAAGTTTTTCTGAGAGTTTTAGGAGTGACTAGAAGGAATTATGAGGGTTTAAAGCCTTATCCCTGCCTTGATACCAAATCAGGTGTCTCTCCCTCTGCTGGCCCTACATTCTCTTGACCAGTAATGACTATCCATCTACAGAAATAGACTTGAGAGGATGAATGAAAAGACCAGTCCGATGAGACAGCAAATATGTCCAGCCTCACTGTCTAGAGTCAAGGTCCTCCTAAATAAGTAGAGATAAAAAACCTAAACTGGAGTCACCAGACTTGAAGGCATGCACACCCAGTCCTCTGCACTCACGTGCTTCCCTAAGAGTCCACATACCACACCTCATGCACATGCTGTGAGCCGAGACACAGCATGATTCTACTATAAAACAACAACAGCAAAACATTTATTTCCAAAAAAGGACAAGGTCACAAGAAGAAGCCTATAATAATTAACTAAGTCAATGGAAAACTCATTTTTTAAATACCCCCCATGGAGGTTTAGGACAAAACAACAGCTTAGTGAATATTTGGTTACAGTTTATAGCTACTTCTTTTGCCCTTGATACACTGCTGTGGTTTTTCAGTTTCCTCTGCCAATCTTGCTCAGCACTGGTGATTCAAAGATTAAAGTCCAGATATGTGAATGCAATAGCCTGATTTTTAGACTTTATATGTGGGCTCTTCTGAGCCCAGTGGACCCACCCCATGCTGATTTTTGTCAGTTTTTACCCTGGGAAGGGTAGTATGAACTACATCAGTTACAGTCTAGTCAGGAAAATGGAGCCTATGTGTGTCCAGTAGATGAAATTTAGTGGGAAAAACACATTAGAAGAGCTGAGAGACCAAACAGGAGGAAGTGAAGCACCGAGAGATTATCAAGAGTGGAAACTGCCTACCATCTCTAGGACTGCAAGAAGACAGGGAGAAGTCAGTGTTACTATACTGATACCAAGTTGATTATAGAGGCTGTCAGGTGGTAACAATAAAATTGAGGGAAGGCTCTTCAGCAGAAACTAGAAATTAAGAGGATACCCAGCTACAGCCAGAGATGCCACTTGAATTAGAGCACATTTTGCTGTATACCTGTCATTGTTGCTCAGCCAGAACCCATTTCCATTTCATCTGATATCTACACCATGGGTTTTCTTTCTAGGGAACTGCTCCTCTCCCATTTGGTTCAGTCTTGGTGATACAGTCATGCCCAACTCTTATTAGGGCATGGGTAGGCATATGATGCATGGTATTCCAAGCACATTCTCTCTCAGCAATTTTAATATTGAGCACAAGGACAGAAAATAGTTGGAACTGTTTCAGCCATATGATGGTATCTTGAAAAAATTATGCTTCAATTCTTATCTACCTAGATTCCCAAGACACTCTAATTCATACTTTAATTTTTCTAAAAGCTTTTAATCAAATTTTCCATGAAATTTCTTTATCTGTTCAAATTTGCTTAGGTCTGGCAATTGTTATGACTATGATGCTTGTCATTCCTCCATACATTGAGTCCTTGTTTCTAGTCTTCAGAATGCCCTTCCTTGTATCCTTGGTCTAATAATGTCTACTCATCCTTCAATATCCAATCTAAATGTTACTTCTGTGAAACCTTCCCCAGTCTACACTCTCTCTAAAAACTTCAGTTGTTTACTCTTCCAATTTCCCACCACACTCTATACATCTCTCTGATTAAGCACTTATCAGGCTATCTGATTATTCTGTGTTTACTCATCTGTCTCCCTTCTAGATTTTAAGATTCTTGAGGGCAGAGCCATGTCTTATTTTAATCTCAGGATTCTTAATACCTAATTCTCTCAGTAAATGTTTGATAAAAGCTTCATGAATGTATGAACAAGTGAATGGATAATGTTACCAGCAATAAAAACAGGAAACAGAAACAAGAGAGTGAGAGAGCAAGAGAGAGAAAGAGAGAGAGAGAGAGAGAGAGAGAGAGAGAGAGAGAGAGAGAGAATGAGAATAGGGTGGTGAGGAGTAATGGTTAATTATAAGGCTGTACCAGGAAATACTGTTTTGGGCTAAGAGATATAGACAGAGGTCTTAGTGTTCCACTTGAGATGATAGCTATTAGATTCTGTAGAGACTTAAGGGACGTAAGTTCAATGGTATGCTGGTAAATATTTAACAACTAACTCTCCCGGGGGAAAAGACCTTAATTTGTAGCAGTTGCCAATGTCTTTCTTGTAATTACCCCCACCATGGCCAATTTCAAGCTACCAGTGTGGTATTATTGAATACAGAGTTGAGAAGAGATGCTCTGTAGCACACCATTATATGATATTTCCACCATATAGCTACAACAGATATAAATAACCTTAAATCATATATAATAGTAATGTAGTAAAATAATTAATAAATGATACATATTTATCATCTTTATTTAAATATAAGCTTATGTAATTTAATTTTGTATTGATTTTTTTTAGAGAGAGAGAGGAAGGGAGAGGGAGAGAGAGAAACATTGATGTGAGAGTGAAACATTGATTGGCTCCCCCCTGAATACTCCCTACTGGGGATCTAGCTTTCAACTCAGGCTTGTGTCCTGACCAGGAATTGAACAGGCAACCTTTCATTGCATGGGAGGATGCCCGATCAACCAAGTCACACCAGCCAGGGATTTAATTTAATTTTTTAAAATATATTTTTAATGATTTCAGAGAGGGAGGGAGAGATAGAAACATCAATGATGAGAGAGAATCATTGATCAGCTGCCTCTTGCACTCCCCCTACTGGGGTCAAGCCTGCAACCCAGGCTTGTGCCCTTTACCGGAATCGAACCCAGAACCCTTCAGTCTGCAGGCCGATGCTCTATCCACTGAGCAAAAATAGCTAGGGCTTTAATTTAATTTTGAATGATGGATGTGTTTCACAGCTTCCTTGAAAACTTCCTGAAAATTTTACTATCAGCTCTCAAGTGGAGAGACAGTTCCTAAGGCAGCATGGTGTAGCATTAAGACTGTGAAACTTAGACATCAGACACTCCCAGAATCAAACCACAGATCTACTCTCATGAGCTGTATAAACTTGGGCAGGGTAATTTGTCTTTTTGACTTGTTACAGTGAGAATAATAATAATTTATTTGCAATATTTCACCAAGACAACTATATCTAGCTACATAATTACTAGTGCTATAGGTCAGGTTTCATATCCCTTTGGTTTCTTTTTTTACCTTTATTTTACTAAAAGAAAAAAAACAATTCACAAATTAAAGTTGTTGAGAATGGCAGCAAGTATTTGGTGGCTCTGGCAGATAGTTTTGGATATGCATGTCCGGATAGAACATTAAACTAGAAATTTGGAATGATTTCTTACTAAAGGCTACATTCACTACTCCATCAGACATGAAGGTGATAAGCATTTCACATAAAAACTGAAAGGATGAATGTTTCAACTTGAAAGATAGATCTAATCCTTTCTTTGGTTGCATTCAGCTCTGAAAGGTATTTTTCCACATTTCCTTACAGCATGTGGATGTGGATATACATTTTTTTTTTGTTCTCCAATGAGCAAAGAAAAGCACCAAGTCAGATTCAGAGATTGAACCATTTGTACCACATTTAAGTCATATAAAAAAATCCTGATATCATAAAATAGTAACATTTAAGCCCTGAAGTGATAAGCTCAGGCTGTTCAAAATACAAAATATATTGCTGAGATATACCACTTGAACATTCAATTGAAATAATACAGATGGGCTTTGGTGTTATCACTGTCATGAAGAAATGCTTTATGTTTTGTCCCTCAAAAAACTTGGGAGAATATCTTTCCCCTTGAATGACCTTCATAAATCAGATAGACTTGTACTTACTGCCCATTTCTTCACCTAGCATCATGAAAAGATAAACACTCAATGGGGGATATGTTTTCATAATCCCAATCTGGACCCTTATCTTCAACACTGAATCAAAATCAAAAGGCATATTATTGACTACTAATGTTTCTTTGAGTACATTTAAGTATGAATTGTCATTCAGGTACAGCTTCTTTTATTCATGTGGCTGCAGCACCCTGCCTTGTTGCATGCATAGCTGCTACCTTGTCAACACTGGTTTTAGGCCAATATTTTTCAGTCTTTAGCAAATATCACAAAATTATCTTTAAGTACCTGAAGATTATCTTATCTTGAAGACTTATTTTTCAGTGATAACTAGAACAAAAGTCACTAGCTCTTTTCTTAAATATGCACATCAATATGCCAACTGAAATATCACTTAGTGTGTTCACATATTAAGAATTGTTCTTCCACTATGCAATCCAATGATATTATGCAAGCAATGCTAGTGACAAAGGGATTGTGCCAAAAATTTATTCTGAATTTTAATGAATATAATAGTTGCCACAAACTTTGTGATTAGTGCTATAAGTTTCTTAGAAATAGTATTAGATGTAGTGCAAATACTCTAATCACTGCAATTTTGTTAATACAATTGTAGTTTAGGCCTCTTATCTCTTGGTAATAATATTCATCAGTTTAATATTAGAAAGCATTATTTTCTGCTTATTCTGGAGACATTTGACAGGCTACCAGAGGGGTTCATGTGCTTTCTATGAAAATGTTGTGAAAACTGTGGTGGCACCACTGGATAATATAAGTTAGTGTTCAAATATTCATTGTTTTAATTCCTCTTTACTAATTTCTGCTGCTACATTAGCAGAAATGGTTGTTTTTAACATAGAAAATCCACATATTAATCCCATTAATCATGAAAATAGCAGTATATATGAAAAGCTTTTGCATTCTACATCCATCATATTTTCAGATTTACTTGTCCTGGTGCATATATCTTCACATTCTATATTTATGCCATAGTCAAGTTCACTGTGTTTTTAATGTTGCCATGACTTGCTATTGTTTTCTATCACAGTTTTTATACTTGAATGAACCACTTTTGAGGTATTAATACATTTTGGGAATTAAAGATAAAATATAGCCCAGCTGTTGTGGCTCAGTGGTTGAGCGTCCACCCAGGGACCAAGAGGTCACTGGTTCAGTTCCTGGTCAGGGCACATACCCAGGTTGCAGGCTCTATTCCCAGTAGGGGGCATGTAGGAGGCAGCTGACTGATGCTGTTTCTCTCTCATTGATGTTTCTATCTCTCTATCCCTCTCCCTTCCTCTCTCTCTAAAATCAATAAAGGAAAAAATATTTTAAAGATAAAATACAAAAAAATTGTAACCATGAAACATACAAAAATAAGAATATAACCAAATGACAAGAACAAATGACATGACACAAACAACATCTTGTTCACTAAATGTTATACAAGATGAACCAATCGCTGCATTCTTTGTAGTTTATGCACAGCCTTACTGGTTAACACCACATTGAGATTTTGGAGTGGGGGAGAGCCATGATTACTCAGGGGTAATCCTGTAATTATGTCTCACAACCTCTGGCATAGGATGTAAATACATTGCATTAACAGAAATAAAACCATTCTATACATGGGAAAACCAAATCTTAGAGAAGCAAAGTAACTTACCCAAAGTTTTACAAGTGTAAATCAAACCCAAGTTGCCCAATTAGCTGCCTCACCGAGGCATTAAGATAAGCATCATCTCCCTTGGCATTGATAGGAATGACGGAAAGAGATGAGGGTATTTAGCTTGGGAAAGATTGAAGCCTGGCTAGGGAACAAGAATGGCAGAGGTAGCTGTGTTCAAATATGTGAAGGACATTCCTGAGATTAAGGAGCAGTCCTGTCTGGTTGGTTGTCCTGAGGGCAGAACGTGGGTGTATAGGAGGAAGTTACAGGGGGCAGGAACAACATTCTGTCAAGTGGAATCCTGAGCTTGCTGAGGCAGGGAGCTCCCAGGTCCGTCCCAGTTCACTTGGAAACTGGCTGGGAGCACTTGGCAGGAAGGCTGAGGAGGGGATCTTACACCAGGTGGAGAGGGTGGAAGATTTTGTAGCCTGGGTCTGATGAGTCTGGAGGCAGAAGGGCTGATGAAGTGGGACTGATGGACTCTGTGCCCCTTTGTACCTGACACTCTGGTGTCTTGGTTCGGCTCTGTTTCCTGGCTGCCCAGCAGTAGCCCCGCCTGTTTCCTGGGTGGCCAAGGGGAGCCTGTGAGATTCTGGATGGGAGACTGAAATCTCTGCCTCCTAAAGGCACATGGGCTCTTTCTCCTGCTACACTTAAAATCCCACCTCCATATTTTGGCTTCTTCTCCTGCCCAGCTTCCTGAATCTAATGTTTAATCTTGAAAGCAGGAGAACAGAAGGGATTCAGGGTCCTGTCTGTACTTGGCAGACAATGCTGTAGAAAGATGAACAGATGAGAGGACTCACCTTAACCCTGGGCCATTCTCAAACCACAGGACACCTTCTACTTGAAAAATATAGTGGGAGACCCTCTAGTTTAACTCCACCCACACCACCGAGTTGCAATTCTCATATCCAATAAGACCCATCTTGGCTTTCAATATAAATGCAGAAAAAATGGAACAGCATGACTTAAGGTCAAGAAGACAAGTGACACCTGGTTTGAAATTTGTTCAAGACTCCAGTGTTCGTGGTATTACCAGAAGATTTTTCCAAGGTCAATGGTAGAAGATTTTAGAGGTTTATTTAAACCATCTCTTTGGCTGTATGCCTAATTATAGCTGGCAGGAGGATATAGAGGAATTCAAGAATTCTCTATAGTAGTATTAGGGGTAGACACGGAATAGATGGCTAAGAATGCTCTCCTAGGGTCAGGAGTAATATATTGCTGGTATGCACTGTGATTAAAACTCTTGGGTTAAAATATTAACATACTTCTGCACAGATTTGTAAATAGTCACAAGCCTCTCAAGTACTTCTTTGGTCATGGTTATCCTAGCTTACCCCTCTCCAGGCTCCTGCCATGCCTCCCTATGATCCAGCAACTGCTGTGACCAAAGGTGATTCAATATTTCTGATTTAGTCTCAGATCTTTTGTCTGGGAGAGGGGACATGAGACTTGATCAAGCACTTCAATAGTCAGAAGCCAAATTTGGAAGAATTTTAATGTACTATATGTAAAGAGAAAATACAAAGCAATTTAGGTCAGGAAGAAGAGTCAGTGAAGGGCTGGGTTCTAATTCCCAACATTATGACCTGAAGTAACACTTAAGCTTTTTATAACAAAGTGGATTTAGTGTTATAAAGCTTAATAATATGTTCCAAGAGCTTCTGATGAAGGACAAGAAAGATTGTCTTTAAATCTATAAGTTGAGATTTGTTAATTACTGTTACCAGAATTGTCCCTCTGATAGTTATGAGTACAGAATACACCATTTTTTTCATAATGTAGTGATCCTCCTTGAAATATGTCACATATAATAGTACCAGCTAACATACTAAACACTCAACCAGACACTCTTCTAAGCACTTTACATGTAGCATCCAATTTAATGCAACGATTCAGACATCACTATCATCACTATTTGATGTTGAAGAAACTGAAACCCTATACTGATACGGTCCACCAAGCCCTACTACTTATTGAAGCCCTACTACTTATTGAAGCCCTACTACTTCTATATGCCAGGGAACTTTAATATAAATTACCTCATTTTATCCTCCAACATCTACCTTAAGGGAGGCATTATAACCCTAATTTTACAAGGAAACTGAGGCTCAGAGAAGAAGCCACTCACCCATAGTCATCAGTCAACATCATCAGAACGGCAGCTCCAACCCAAGGCTTTTATGACAAAGGTTGTGCCTTCTTGCCTCATGTGCTTTCTCATCTCCCAAATAATTTTCCTTTTTCCTAAGATAGGTAGTTGTATTCTTCCCTATCTTCATGTTCTCAAGGTCATCTTTGATTTTTTCGCAATTGGTAATTCCCTTTCTGGGACTCCTGGTAACGTTCAACCTTTAACATTGTTCTCTAACCAGTCTATAACCTGATTCTCATTAAAATGTCCCCCAGGTTTAGTGTGCATTGATCTTTGTCTGAACCAATCTTTAAATAATGGTTGCAAAATGATTTTTCCAACTCTATCACTCCCTTCTTCCAAATCCTTCACAGCTGAAATCACAAAGCTGCCCCATATCTACTTCCTGAGCCAGCCAAGCAAACTTAATGACCCCTGTATCAGTTACAGTGCTTTGGGCTGTGACTACAGGTATCTAATTCTTATTTATACAATAAAGACATTTCATGATCTCACATAACAAGAAGTATGGAAGCAAGTTAATTTCGGGGTTGCTTAACTCAGTAGTTCAATTATGTCATCAAAGACCCAGGTTTTTTCTATGTTAATGTTCTATTATCCTAGGTGTGTAGTGATGTTTCCTTTCTTCAATAGCACACATTCTCTAAAACTGAAACAACCATGGCCCCTGTCTGAAGATACCTGAATTTATGAAGCATGCCATTTTTTCCTCAAATAATTTCTTTTTAATTGAGCTGTCCCCGATTACCCTATTAAAAATTATAAGCCCAGTACTGGCATTCCCTCTCTTCCTCCCAGCTTTATTTTTCTCCATATCACTAATCACCATCAGGGATAGCATATATTTTATTTGTTTCCTCTCTCCCACGTTAGAATGTAAGCTCAATGAAGGTAGAGACTTTAGTCTGTTTTGTTTACTCTTATATCCCCAGTACCTAGGACATTGCCTGGCACACAGAATGCACTTAATAAATATTTGTTCAATTAATTAATGGCCATAAGATGACTGCCATAACATTAAACATCATTTCCTCAACATTCTGAGCAGCAAAGATAGGCATGGGACAAAGAGGCTGTTTTCTTTCAAGGCCTGCTGCTTTTATCAGACACTACAGTCTTTCTCAGAAACCCCATTACAGACTTTCCCTAAGGCAGTGGTCCTCAACCTTCCTAATGCCGTGACCCTTTAGTACAGTTCCTCATGTTGTGGTGACCCCCAACCATAAAATTATTTTCGTTGCTACTTCATAACTGTAATGTTGCTACTGTTATGAATCGTAATGTAAATATCTGATATGCTATATGTGTTTTCCGATGGCCACGACCCACAGGTTGAGAACCGCTGCAAGGTCTTATAAATCACAAGCAGTCACATGCTCACCAGTAGGCCTCACTAGGCAAATGGGGATGGGCTTGCTATGATTGTTTTAAACCAGTAATGACTCATCTCCCAA
Organism: Myotis lucifugus; assembly: GCF_000147115.1. NCBI lineage: Eukaryota > Metazoa > Chordata > Mammalia > Chiroptera > Vespertilionidae > Myotis > Myotis lucifugus. The sequence continues at coordinate 2,074,308 of NW_005871244.1, read as the reverse complement.
GGCTGGACAAAGAACACCTCTGGGTTGTTTCTTTAGCATAGGAATGAACATTTGAGGCTGTAAAGTGACCAACCTACAGTGTTTGCCATAGTAACTGAGCATGTTCTTGAGGACATCTTCTAACCCCTCTTCTCCTCTATTTTCCCCACGGCAAGGACAGCCCTTATCTATCTGGCTGGATCCCATAGGACCTTTCTTTCATTCAAGTCACATACCTAGTGCCCAGATCTTGCTCTCTAATACCATTTCCCACGAAAAGAAATAACTATATAGTGGAATGACCAGGCAATCAAAATTAATATGCCCCCCAAAATTAATATGACTAATGAAGGGGCAAAAAAGACATTATATGCCTCCATGTATGATTCCCTAAAAAGAACATAGCCTATGTGGTATTCCAGCCTAGAATACCTAACTTGAACCTAACTACGAGGAAACATCAGGAAAGCACAATGAGGAGCAATATATATACTAGAGGCCCAGTGCACCAAATTTGTGCACTGGAGGGGGGAGGTCCCTCAGCCTGGCCTGCACCTTCTAGCAGTTCAGGACCCTTTGGGGGATGTCCACGGGGAGTGGGCCTAAGCCAGCAGTCAGACATCCCTCTTACAGTCCTGGACCCCTCGCTCCTTACTGCCCACCTGTTTCTTGCTCCTTATGGCTTGGCATGCTGCTTCTTAGCACTGCTGCAGAGGCAGGAGAGGCTCCCGCCACCACTGCTGTGCTCACCAGCCATGAGCCTGGCTTCTGGCTGAGTGGCGCCCCCCCTGTGGGAACACACTGATTACCAGGGGCCAGCTCCTGCGTTGAGCGTCTGCCCCCTGATGGTCAGTGCTTATCATAGCGACTAGTCGTTCTGGTTGTTCTGCCATAATGGTCGCTTAGGCTTTTATTATATAGATATTTTCAATTTAAATTCTTTATTGTTGAAAGTATTACATATGTCTCCTTTTCTCCCCATTGGGAACACTATATATTTTTAAAGCATAGTGTAGAGAAGACTATATTCTTAAAAATAGTAATGTCATAAAAAAGAAAGAAATACTGTGGAAATGTTCTAGATCAAAAGGGACTAAAAGTACATAACAACTAAATTTAACACCTTATCCTAGACTGGATCCTGTACTGGCAGAAAAAAAATGCTATAAAGAACAACCAATTACAACAATTGGAATATGGAATGGCTCGTATATGAAATATGGAAACTATTTGATATTAAGTATCATATTGATGTTAAATTTTATGATGTTGATAACCATATTTTGGTTATGTAAGAGAATACTGAGGTATTTAACAGGAAAGGGCCATGATACTTTTAAATAGTTCAGGAAAAATCAACTATGATTTATGGATATGTATAGATAGCTAAGTAGATGATGGATAGATAGATAGACAGATAAATGATAGTGCAAGCAAATGATAAAGCAAATGGGAAAATTGTTTTAACAATAGGTGAATCTAAGTAAAGGGTATATAAGTCTTCTTTGTATAATTCTTATTATTACAACTTTTCTATAGCTTTGAAAACATTTAAATAAAACATTAACAAATAAAACTCATGATCCATCCCATTCTGTTTAGAACATTTCTGTGCTTAGTTTTCTAGAAGCTCTCAGGATTCCAGTATAGGAAAGGATGCCACTTCTGGATTTTCATGTTTTGCCAAATATGAACTTATCCAAATTATTTATTGGAGGTCTTCCAGAATAATAATAATTACTCAACAAACATTTTGAATGTACCAGGCACTGTGCTACAGACATGCTGGAAAAAAATGTGACTAAAGCCAGCTTCTTGACCTCAAGAAGTTCATGAATAGGCATGTAAGTTATGAGTCAAGTGCTATAATTAGAGGAACGGACAGGTTCTAAGCGAAACCAGCAGAGAGATATCTTATTCAGCCTGAGGTAGGGATCAGAAGTAGCAAAGGAATGTGGAGTGGTCAGGGAAATTTTCCCAGAGAAGATTATTGAGTTAAGTCTTAAAGAGATTAGCCTTGTGGATGATGAGAAGGGGAGAAAGACATTCTTGGCAGATAGAAAGGAATGAAAGAGGTAGGGTAGTAGTTAAGAACACAGACTGTGGAACCAAAATTCCTGGGCTTCAATCCCAAATCTTACACTTATTAACTGAATTATCTTTGGTAAGTTAGTTAGCCTCTCTCTGTCTCCATTTCCTCATCTGTCACATGGAGGTGATGACATTATCCACCTCATAGGATAATTGCTGATGATTAAATGATAGGAAATGATACTTTTAGACTACAACCTGGCATATAATAAGTGCTCAATAAATGTGAGCTCAGTTTATGTTCATTTTAGAAAACTAAGAGTTTCAGTCAGTAGAATGCAGGGTTCATGTCTGGGAATATAGGAAGAAAGGAGGGAGGATGTGATGCCAAATTAAGGAGCCCTACTTTAACCTATAGGCAATGGGATGTTATTGAATAATTATAATGATTTAATCTAATTTGTTCTTTATAAAGGTCCTCCTGGCTTAGAGAATGAAGTAGGGTAAGAATGGAGGCAGGAAAGCCTGTGAAGAGGACATTGCATCAGTTCAATGAAAGGAGATGAGAATCTGAGATAAGGTAGTGAGGCAGACCGTTATTGAGGAGGGAACATATTCAAGAGATATCATGGGAGTAGAAGTCAAGGCTAACTCCCAGGTGCCTGACTTGAACACTGGTATGGATAAAGGCTCCATATCCTGAGATAGGTGACAGAAGTAGGGGACAAAGATGATGAGTTAACTTTTTACCATAGGAAGCTTGAAGGGGGATTTCTAATAAAAGGTAGAATAGGCAAGGTTGGTATTTGCTACCCCTTGAGATTTACAAATCAAATTCTGCCATTTTCTACCTGTGTGGCCTTAACCTAGCTATATGCCTTTCGGGGTCACCATTTCCTCCACTATAAAAGGATTGTGATGATTAAAATGCCCTAGTGTACCTTCAAATAGGTTTCCTATTTGTAGAAATAATGACAGAAACTTCCCCTACTTGGTGAAAAAAAATAGACTTACAAGTCCAGGAAGCACAGAGAGTCCCAAACAAGATGAACCCAAGAGGCCCACACCAAGACACATAATTAAAATGCCAAAGATTAAAGACAAAGAGATAATCTTAAAAGCAGCAATAGAAAAGCAGTTAGTTACCTACAAGGGAGCACCATATTACTGTCAGCTGATTTCTCAACAGAAACTTTGCAGACCAGAAGGGAGTGGCAAGAAATATTCAAAGTGGTGAATAGCAGGGAACTACAACCAAGATCACTCTACCCAGCAAAGCTATCATTTGGAATTGAAGGTCAGATAAAGAGCTTCACAGACAAGAAAAAGCAAAGGAGTTCATCACCCCCAAACCAGTATTAAGTGAAGTGTTGAAGGATCTTCTTGAATAATAATGATGATAATAATAATAATAATAACAACAACAAGAAAAATATAAACCATAAAATGAGAATAAATACATATCTATCAATAATGGAATCTAAAAATCAAAATAAATGAACAAGGAATCTAATGAACAAAATAAACTGATGAATAAAATAGAACCAGAGGCATGGAACAGACTGATGAATCTCAGAGAGAAGGGGGAATGGGAAGTGATTAACCAAAGAACTTATGCATTACCTATGAACACAGACAATAGGGAGGTGAAGGCCTAGGATGGGGCAGGACCAGGGTGGAGGAGGGCAATGGGGGGAAAAAGGGGACATCTTTAATACTCAACAATAAAGAGTTTTAAATGCCCTAGTGTAAGTGAAAAGCACACAATAAAATACAAATCTATTGTGATACATAATACATTTGTATTATGATACAAATGCCAGATATTTTTCTTTTGGTGACAGTTGACATGTAGGAAAAAAAATCTTACTTCTTAGGTCATCTTTTAGGAAAGTTCAGAAAACTTTTCCTTTCTGGGGAAATAAAAAAGTTTCAAGAATATGTAGGGGGAAAAAAAGAATACATAGGAACAAATCTCCTTGTTTTAAGCCTGTGTTTTTTCTCCCTTTCTAATTTATCTAGCCTAAAAATAGTCAGGTAAAAAACTTGAAAATAAGTCTTCAATGGGCTGTAAAGGTCAGAAGCTGAAAATGTGACTACAGAGGTCAAAACTTGAGGTAGAATTAAAAAGTTCTGGAGTATGTCATCTGTATTGAGATCCAGGCACTATGGTTAAATTCCAGACCCTGACTACAGGAGTCTTGTAAGACCTTTTGCAAAGTGCTTAGTTCTCTTCTACCCTTATGGAGGTATGTGTGGTTTGTACCTATAGAGGCCGCATAATGGGCACCCCAATTCTCTGTGCCACAGACTAACTTTTATATGCACATCCTGAGGGGCTTGTCTGCAAAAATGGTATTCTTGCTCCAATGGACTTGCCTCATAATGTTTCTATGGAAGTCCTTACAAGCCCCCAGATTCTTTTAGAACAGCAGATATAGCTATTCAGGTTACAAAACTGACTTCATTTGTAGAATGTAGAAATATACAGTCTCTCCCTTGGAAGAGAGTATAGTCTTTCTATTCAATTCAGCTTGTCAGAGATTTGCTTATTTATTGCTATTTTATTAGGCTGGCATTTTTTGTTGCACCGCCACATCTTGCGACCAAGATCTTTGAATCAATCATCTTTCAATCTTTAGGCTCAATAAATATACCTGATTCTCAAAACCTCTGTCATTTTTTGTGTGGGCGATGAGGAGCTTCACTTTCCTCACCTATAAAATAGAAACATTAATACTTACCTTGTGGGGTTGTTGTGAAGAACAAATGAGATTATACATTGAAAGTGCTTACCCTCAATAATGTCAATAATAAAAATAAAATAAATAAAATAAAAGGATCAAAGTATCTAACCTCCATATTTATTCAAAAATATTTACTGAGAACCTACTACTAGTATGTGCAAGACACTCATATGCATTGGGGATACAACAATGAACAAAGGTGAATATTACTACGCATGTAGAGTTGATATTATAGTGGGGGAAGTTTGACAAATGAAATAAGTATAATATATAATATGACAGATGGTGATTAAAACTATAGAGAAAAATAAGAGAAAATATGGGTCTAGTACTAGTGGGTGCTAGTCAGAGTTGGACATCACCACGCAGTAGGTGCTTCATAATTGGTAGTTATTTCCTTTAGATCTTTTTGGTCTCTACCTCAAGCAGTACTTGGATACAGATACTGGGTACTTGCAACAGTTCAAAAACATTTATCAAATCCTAACTATGGCCCTAGCCGGTTTGGCTCAGTGGGTAGAGTGTCAGCCTGTGGACTGAAGGGTCCCCAGTTTGATTCTGGTCAAGGGCACATGCCAGAGTTGCAGGCTCGATCCCCAGTAGGGGGCATGCAGGGGGCAGCCAATCAGTTATTCTCTCTCATCATTGATGTTTCTATCTCTCCCTCTCCCTTCCTCTCTGAAATCAACAAAAAACATAGATTAAAAAAACCTTAACTATGGATCAGGGACTCACTAAGTTTGGGGGATATAGAGATGAACAAGGAATGATCCAGAACCACAAGCATCATTTCAATGTACTGTCATAAGTGACCAGACACACAGGGTGAAGGAGGGCAGAGGGTAGAGGAGAGTCACTTAGCATACTTAGGGGTACAGAAAGACTTTATGAAAGTGTTGATGCCTAAGCTCAGACTCAAAGACTTAGAGAAAAGGTATAGGAAAGGGTGAACTTGGCAGAATAAATTACACAAACAAACTCATGAGGCCATGGACTAGAGAGATGAGTAAGGAGGAACTACATGTAGTTCAGGGAATAGAGAATGGCAGGAGATGAAGCTAGAGAAATGGGCACAGCTCAGGAGGACATGGAGAGTTAAATCATGGACAACACACAGGAAAATTATGGAACAACTAGAAGTTCTTGGTAGGGAAATTACATGGTCAAATTTGCATTTTAGAAAGATTACCTTGTAGAATAAAAGGAAAGTAAGAGAAAAGAGATCATTCTGGTTGCAGTTTGTAGGCCAAGTATACTTACCAAGGAAGCAAAACCTAGAGGCAGAGAATCCAGATAGGACACTACTAGAATAGACCAGGAGAGCTTAATTTGCAGGAGATAGAGAGGAAAAGATGGATTTGAGAAATAGGAAGCAAAATTTGAAGGCCTTAGTGGCTGATTCAATTGAAAATGAAAAATCAAGAGTGAACCCCAAATTTCTGGCTTGGGTGGATGGTAGTGCTATAATGGGAAGTACAGAACAAAAGATGGATTCCCTGGGAAAAGATGATGAATTCAGTTTTGGACACTCTAACCCTGATTCAATGGCTTATTTCCAGAAGGTTCTCTCTTGGGACTTGGTATACTTTAAGGTTTTGTAGTCATGCATACATAGGTCCAGATTATAATATGGGAGTAATAATAAAATTTACCTCATAGGATGATAAGGAAGATAAAATGAGATATTGCACATGAATTGCTTAGCACAATGCTTGACACAGTAAATTCTAACTATACATTAGGTATTAGCTATTATTATTAGCCTCTTTTTTCCTGGGATCAGATTACACCTGCTGATTCTGCTCAACTCTCCTAAGTTTTCTTTCAAGGTTTTCTAGCTGATTTGCCTCTGACCTCTTAGCATATTCTTTTAGGAGCTGTCCCTGAATTACTACAATCAACAATAATCCTCTTGTTTACTCTCTAGTTTCTTCATGGATTTAAAAGGAGCTTCATCTTTATTCTGCACATGGTTTCCCTGCTGAGTCACTCTCAGGCTCTTCTTGACCTTCAAATCACGAGGATTTGTACTGCTTGCTTGGAAGGAATTTTAACAGGTATGTCTTCCAGACACCATCCCACTTAATATCAGCATGCTTCCTCTATCATCTGATAATTTTGTTTCTGGGTAAGAATGCCCAGTGCAACAATTTCCATGATGGCAGCTATTAATACATTTAGCACTTATGAAACCAGAGGCTTGACATTTATTCTTCCATTTCATCCCTAGAAGTCTTCTGAGGTCGGTGCTAGGATTATCCCAATCTTGTAGCACACAGCTAAGATTTATTGAGCATTTACATGATATTAGGCACTGCGTTAAGCACTTTGCATACATTAACTTATTTAATTCTCACATCCCAAAATGTAAGCTCCATTATTCAAATGAACAAACCAAGCCTCAGACAAGTTAAAGTAACCTGCTTAAAGTCACATAGCTGATAGTGGAATATTGAGGATGGAAATATGAGTGTATTCACTCCTGTGCCCTGTTGCATGCCACAGTGGGACCAGAAAAGGAAGGGCTAGGGAATAGGAGGGAGCCTGACTGTGTATGTATATCTGTTAGGATGAGTAAATGGGGCTACTGTCTATCTTTGTATTAAAAGACAAAACTAAGTTGAATACTTAATTGGTTTTACTTGTAAGGCAGCGATTTTCAACCATTTTCATCTCATGGCACATATAAACTAACTAGTGGCCCGGTGCACAAAATTTGTGCACATTAAAAGGGGATTAATTAGAGGAAATATTTTAATATTGCTATTTGCCCTTTCTCTATAATAGGAGTGTCAGTGATGAAAGAAAATTAGTAAAATGTATATGAAAATATTCCTCCTGTCAGAGTCTGGGAGGCACCGCGGGACCCAGAGTCAAGTCCCTGCCCACCCGCGGTGCCTCAAAATTGCGCGAGACCCAGACCTAGCCAGCCCCACCCCTGTTAGGCAAGATCCAGACCCAGCCGGCCCCACCCTTGTCAAACCCCGCCAGGTGAGGGGGGCGCAGCTTCAGGGCCCCTGTCAAGCCCCGCTAGGCAGGGGGTTGCAGCCTCAGGTCCCCCAGCCTGGCGCCAGGAAGGGGGGCACAGCCTGAGGTCCCCTGGCCCGGCCCCGGGGCAGGGGTGCGGCCTGAGGTCCCCCATCAAGCCCTGATGGGCGGGGGACACAGCCTGAGGTCCCCTGCCCTGGCCCAGCACCACACAGCCTCAGGTCCCTGCTGATTGCTCATTAAGGCTTGTTAAGGAAACTTGGCCTCTACTGTGAGTGCAGCCATATTATGTTACAGAAACCCCGCCTCCATTGTGGGTGCAGCCATCTTGTGTTACGGAAACCCCGTCTCTGCTGTGGGTGCCACCATCTTTGTGATGGCATGATGGTCAATTTGCATATTCCCTCTTTGTTAGCTAGGATAGCTAAAATTCTGCAGCACACCAGATATATATTTTGCTGATCTTCCAAAAATAGGTATAATTTTGATTCATTCACACTGGCTGGCTTTTGTTTTGTTGGCTGTTGTCAGCTTTTTATTTGACAATCTAAGGGAAGAGAGGTCAGTGCCTCTGATTAAAGTCAGATATTGCATGTTTTAAAAAGTCTTGCAGCCCTAGCTGGTTTGCTCAGTAGATAGAGCGTTGACCTGTGGATTGAAGGGTCCTGGGTTTGATTCTGACCAAGGACACATTCTAGGGTTGTGGGCTTCAACCCCAGTAGGGGGCATGCAGGAGGCAGCCGATTAATGATTCTCTCTCATCATTGATGCTTCTCTCTCCCTTTCTCTTTGAAATCAATAAAAAACATTTTTTTTTAAAAAGTCTTGCAGCACACCAGTTGAAAATTGCTGTTTTAAGTTGATGAGTAGAAAATAGAGTTAATGGAGCTGGTATTTGAAATTCCTTCTCCAACTACTTCCCACTCCTCACCCTTTACCCAAACACATTAAAACTTCTAAAGTCAATAATCAAAAACACTGAAGTGCAGAGGAAGGGACTTCCTTATCCTAATGCTAGAATTTTCATTTCTAAGTTGTGTCCTCATTTATAAAATCCTTTCTAAGTTGTGTCCATATAAAGATAATTTTACCTCATAACTATCTTGTATTTTGTTTTATTTATTTAACATTATAAAATGAACCTTCTATTTTTCCTGTTTTATTTGCTAATAAACCCTAATATACATCAAGTTGATCAACATTAAGATTATTTCCATTTTCTTGTTAGTAAAACTGCATTGACAGTCTTTGTGCCTATCAACTTTTGTTTTCCTTCTGCTGATGTCTGTCCTTAGGATACAATTCCCAGAGAGGGACTGCAGTGTCAAAGGGCAAGGAACATAATTTTGGTTCTTGATGCAAATTGCCAAATTGCTTTCCCAAAGGATCAGACCTATTTGGATTGCAGCTGTAATAGTGCAAGCTCATCACTGACTGATGGATTTTTTAGTTGCTATCTTTCTTTCCATGTTTTCAGTTTAGTCTTAACTCTTATTGTTTCTATGATTAGATATATACTCAAAATAGTGTGAAGGTGGCAGGAAAATACAAATTACCAGTGGGAAATGAAATAACTAGCCACAATTTAAAATCCCTTTCAGGTGTATTTGTGTCCACGAGGGTCTCCCTCAGGCTGCTGTTTCAATCCTTTTCAAGTCCATTTTTCCATAATGAGATGACAGGTGGAAGGAAATATGGCCAGCCTGGCAAGAGCCCACATTGGGAAGATTAGCTGGAGAGTGGGGAGAGACTGGGCCAGTGTTGGGGAACCTGGTGAGTGACACATGTAGCCAGGATACAGAAGGCAGAATCACAGTTGAGGATGAACTAAGAAAAATCATTGGCATCAAAGTTTTCTTCATTCTGTAACTAACCCAGTAGTACCTCCCTCATACAGAAACTAATTTGTAGTCAGAATAATTAGAATCAAGAAATAGCACTGGCAAAAAGGAAGAAAGGTCCAGACCTGCTGCTCCTTGGAACAATGGAGAGGCAGAATAATAAAAATTCTTACACAGTAAGCTCTTTCAATGTGTCCAGTATTGTGCAAAATGCTTCCCCTGGCTTATTTCTAATCCTCACAGCAACCCTAGGAGATGAGCACAATTAAGATGATTTTACGCATGAGGAATCTGAGGCTCAGAGAGGTTGAGCTCATAGGCAACATGAAGAGGTAGTAAATAGCATGAGTTCTAGAGCTAGGCTGCTTGGGTTGGAAACCTGGCTTTCCCATTTACTAGTTATGTGGTTTTAGGCAAGTTATTTCACTTCTCTGCCCTTCAGTTTCTTCTTCTACTTGTAAAAGAAGATAACAGAAGAGCTTACCTTACAAGGCTTTTTGCAAGGATTGTAGGAAATAATACAGGGTGGGGCAAAAGAAGAAACTAGGCACAGTGGATAAGTAACTGATCAAAGGTTAACTAAACTGGTAGATGCAAGTGCTAGAATTTAAACCCAGGGCCCTAGAGCCCACACATACAATCACTACACACTATAAACTACAGACTTTCATTAATGGTAAGGGGCTAATTAATAGAGGATAATCTTAGTCTCTAGCATAGTGACTGACACATAGAAGACATTTATTACATAATTTTGGAATGTTGAGTGAGCCATTTATGCCTCTTACCATGCAACCCAGTAATAATTGTGTATTTAATCAAATAAATTAGAGACAAGTTAATTTGTCTAATTATTAATTTAAACTATTTGCATGAATTAGCCTTCAGTATGGCTCCATGTAATTAATCATCTGTTCAAAATGCACAGTAAGGCTATTCATTCATCCTTCATTGATTGAGAATACCTACTAGAAGCCAAGCCCCCATACTATCTCTAGGGATAGCAATAAATAGACATAGAAACTCACTGTCTAGTAGAGGAGGCATATATATATATATATACAAATACAAACGATACTGTCTGATCAGAGACATTGAAAGGGAAGGAACATGGGAGAATGTAAGAGGAAAACTAAGTGTTAAAATATAGGGCTTTTGCTGCCCAACATGGCTTCTTCTGGTAACAGATCTCATCCCACTTAGATGGTACATCACTCAACTGTAGTAGGATGATTAAGTTTATATGTTTACTTGACTGGGCTAAGGGATACCCAGATAGCTAGTAAAACATTATTTCTGGGTTTGTCTGTGAGAGGAGAGTGTTTCTGGAATAGATTATCATTTGTATCAGTAGACTGAATAAAGATTGCCCTCACCAATGCTGGTGGGCATCATCCAATCTGTTGGGGCCTGAATATAATAAAATGGCAGAGGAAGTGCAAATTTGCTGTTTGCTTGAGCTGGGATATCTATTTACTCTATTCCTGTCCTTTAGACATTGGCACTCTAGTTCTCAGGCCTTTGGACTCAGACTGAATTATACCACCAGCTTTCCTGGTTCTCCAGCTTGCAGGCAGCAGATCATGTGATTTCTCAGCCTCCATAATCATGTGATTCCTATAGTTAATAAACAAACAAACCACAAAAAAATTGGTTCTATTTCTCTGGATATCTCTGACCAACACATATTGATAATCAGAGAACTCTGTTTCTCTGGCCATTGTTATTAGTTTAGGGATAGACTCAGTTCTAGAACTTTTGCTGGAACCATTGAGAACATGTTTCTACTGGGGTTGCTAAGTGGTAAGATGCAAATCTGTAGCTCTTGGTGGATATCTTGGCCATCATGCAGGGAGAGCCTGCTTAAGAACTGAGTCAACATAGAGGAGATCAGGGCCAACAAATAGAAACAGATTGCTGGTGACATCATTTGAGCACCTGGGTCTAGCTATGCCTAAAATTACCCCTGTGATTTTTCAATTAGTATCATTAACCCATTTCTTTTGGCTTAAGCTTATATGTGTTGTATTTTTATCACTTGTTAGCAAAATATCTCCTCTCTCTCTCTCTCTCTCTCTCTCTCTCTCTCTCTCTCTCTCTCTCTCCATGTGTGGGCACATATTCACTGATATCCTGATTAAGTAGGGAAGGCTTCCTGGAAGAAGTGAGGCCTGAGCTACATCTTAAAGTATTGGTAGAAGTTACCTAAAGCAAAGGGAAATGTACTCTAGGTAGAGAGACAGCATGAGTAAAAGTATGGAGGTAGGATACACCACGAAATGAGGGGGGTGGGGATATTGTAAGTATTTTGATGTTGCCAGAGGGTAGAGTGAGAGTCAGAGGAGGAAGAACCAAAGTTAGGAGGGCATGGCAAGGGCCAGTATGTGGAGCATAAGATGGCAATTTTTATTTTTTATATTCCTTTTCTATAACTCAGCCAAATTTTTACATTTTTATCCTTTTGTTATTAGTTCTCCAGTAACATGTACCATTAAACAACATCAGAGTAGAAATATTTCTAGGCCTGGGGTTTGGTCAGTCTCAGGACCCTTTTTGGGTTCTAAATCACTAAAGGAGCCTCTTCGTAGTGTCTTAGTTGCTGGCTGCTCTAGGTCAGGCAATCCTTATCTTCCATGAGGAATAGCCAGCCCAGGGAAAGAGACAAATACAATAAAATATGATCAGGGCCACAATGAAGTGATATAAAGGGTGAAGTGAAATCATCAAGAAAGAAGAGCTTAGAGGTACCAAGTATGACCTTCAAACTGATTTGAAGAAAGTATAGGGATTTGCCAGATGGACAAGGGTGAAGTGGAAGGCATTCCAGGTAGAAAGAAATGTTTGTAAAATGACCTAGAGATACAAGAGAACAGGTTGTGCTTGGGGTAACTGCCCATAATTTGGTACTTCTGGAGATCTAAGTGTTTGGGGTGGGGTGATTAGGAAGTGGCAGGGGTAAAGTACTGGCTATGTAGCAAGGAGCCACATAATAAGGATCTTAGTCAAGGGACTTAGATTTTATTCAGGAAACAATGCAGAACCATTGGAAAAAAATAGACAGAGGAGTGACATACAGTTTTTGTTTAGGAAGAGTTCCCCAGCTTCAAAATGCTGCAAAGTGAAGAATGGATTAGAGTCATCTGGGGAGAACAGCAGGCATGAGGGAGCTCAGTTAGAAAGCTGTTCCGATGGTCTAGGTGTGAGATGATGATGAAGTGGCAGTGGGCATGGAGATAAGTGGATGGATTTGAGAGCTATTTTAGGGCTAGAAATGACAGATCTTGGTGACTAAGTGAATGCCAGTGATGTTGGGGGAAAAAAAGAGGAATTAAGTATGATATCCAGGTGTCTGAAGTTTAATCTAAACCAGTGGAAAAAACAACAACCATTATAACTGCCCTATGTATTGGAACATTAAGTATTGTCAGGCTGCTGACAGCTGTTTCAGAATTCAGGAACCTCTTTCTTTAGCAATCTGAGCTGTCAAACTCTCAAAAAAAATGAGCCAGGCATCCTCGAATTTGAACATAAGTCCTTATGTATGACTTTGTTCATGAATCTACATGGGTGGAGGGGTGTATGATGTGTACACATCTAGACACATGGGACCACTTCCCTTGAAGAAAATATTTGGAGTAAGTAATCCTTTGCAGAAGCCCATCTGACACTCCTAGACAAAGGCAGTTGTCTTTGTCTTTCCTCTTTGGACTAGATTATTCTAGATTCAAGCCAAAAGAAAACAGCTTCCTCTTCAGCCAATGTTTCATAGACAGGGTTCATTTCTACTTAGTCCAGAGTAAAAATAAAGTATCAAAGAAAGAAAAGAAGGAAATTATATATATATCCTTCTTATATATATATTTTGCCTGCAACTATGTACTTCTCCAGAGCTTCATCAAAATGTAGTGGGGAGCCGAAACCGGTTTGGCTCAGTGGATAGAGCGTTGGCCTGTGGACTGAAAGGTCCCAGGTTCGATTCCGGTCAAGGGCATGTACCTGGGTTGCGGGCACATCCCCAGTGGGAGATGTGCAGGAGGCAGCTGATCGATGTTTCTCTCTCATCGATGTTTCTAACTCTCTATCTCTATCCCTTCCTCTCTGTAAAAAATCAATAAAATATATTTTTTAAAAAATTAAAATCTAAAAAAAAATGTAGTGGGGACTTTGTTGTACTCAAATGCCCATTGAATTAGTGTACCTTTTCTGCAAAATGATGGAAACTTTTTGAAAGTAAAAAGGCTGGGTTTTGTATGTATGTGCTTGTGAATTTTTTTCTTTCCATAGCTAGAGAAGTTGAGGTAAGAACTTAATATTCACCAAAAATGGATTTTATTAATGACCAAGGAATGGTGAACAACTCACAGAAAACAGCATTTGAGAAGTTGAGAAGATTGGCTAACAGTTCAAAGCAAGGGGCAGTCCCTGTACAAGCTGGGTCCTAAGTAGAGGTCATCTTCAAACCCACATAGTGGATCTGACCAGTTCATCTTACTTTCACATCCATGATATGAAGGAGTCAATCCCTGGCTGAAACTCCTCTAGAGCAATGACAAACATTCATCACAACCCAGCTGAACCTGTACCAGGTGAATGATTGCCCCAAGGGCAAATTGAAGGTTTCTAATTGGGCTGACATTCGTGTGAGTTTAGAACACAAACAAACCAACTCCTGCTCCAACAGGCCTTCCCAGAGAGCACCAGCCACCACAGACGGAAGCCTCTTACACATACACACACACACACACACACACACACACACACACACACACTGTCTAGATTTATCAGCTCAAGAAGGATGAAGAGGCTCTAAATCTATAGTCTCAAACACAATACCAAGCCTAGCAAAGATTCTGAGATTCCATGAGAGAGTTGGTATTTTTCTGAATAAAAGCATAGGATGGCCCAAATGGGATACATTGGCAATGGAAGGATTCTTTATGAAATTGCCCAAGGAGAAACGGAAACTCCAACTTTCTCTAGTAGCATGTACTTACGAGGACTGATTTAATAAAAATACTGCCCAGCTATAGTATTTTGTAAAATAATGTTATACTAGTTTTAACTCAAAAGAAACAGGCTTCAACCATGTCTTTCCCTAGCCCTAGGCAAAATTCCCCAGGAATAAGACTATTTAGTACTATAGTCTACTTAAATTGCCCTTTGCTCCATCCTACCCCCACTACATACACCCTTAGGTGTATAGCTAGATGGGAGGCAGGAACTTGCTATTATTTTCATGTAATCTATATATGAATAATACCTGGAACATTACACTTTTTTCCCTCTCCAGTGATAATTATCATTGCCCCAGATCTCTCCGTGAGAAACATCCAGAAGAGCCAGGGTAATTACTGGGCAGGGTGGGGATATATGGGAAAGGAGAGAACAGGGCCCTAGAAATCCAAGTAGATTAGTCCAATAGATCCACCTGATGAGATAAAAAATGAACACCTATTGATATTATTTGTGACAAAATTTGTTTCATTAAAAAAAATTGCTTTGGTTTTACCTGTAAAATGATGACTCTAATTGTGACTCTTACCTTATTTTTCCCACAGGACTGATGAAATTAAGAAGATGACTTGATAAAACTCACCAGGTAGCTTAGATGTATGTGTCATAGAACACTAGATAACAATCACAAAATGCAAGATAGATTTCTCTAATATGATCATTTGCCTATGACAAATGAGAACTTCCCTAGTCTGTAAACAATGTGCAAACAGTCTTTGAGCCAGCATAGAAAGGGTTTCTGAAATTATGGCTACTAGCTCACAGACTGGAAATGTCTGAGGCTCCAGAATGGAAGGAAAGAGAAATAAAATTAAGCAGTCTTTTGAGGTAGAGCCTGCTTCTAAGGGATAAGGGCAAGAATTATTATAAGGAAAGGAGGCCCTCAAAGCCAAATTCAAGGAATATATCTTCATTCTCTTTTCCCCTCTCCCCAACACATACCAAGATCAATCACCCCCCCCCCCCCGCTGAGGACCAAATGGAGCTTGGACCTAAAACCCACACATACTTTCTGTTACATAGATGTACACACATAGAGGCACTTTGGCAATCAGAGTTGCATTCAGAACAGGCCCATACAGACATTCAGAAGACAATAATGAACAGATAAATGGACACACACACTGTGTAGACATGGGTTGGGTAGATATATTTGGGGAGTAGTGATAAATAATAACACCCTTCTCATCCACTCCCAGGTTTAGGACCAATTGAGAGACACAAGAAGCAGAAAGGCGGAGATGAAAAAAGTATCTGTTTTGCCTGGCTGGTGTGGCTCAGCAATTGAGCATCGACCCAGGAACCAAGAGATCCCCGGTTCGATTCCTAGTCAGGGCACATGCCCAGGTTGCAGGCTCAATCCCCAGTGGAGGCCATGCAGGAGGTAGCCAATCAATGACTTTCTCTCTCATTGATGTTTCTATCTCTTTATCCCTCTCCCTTCCTCTCTCTTTCAAAATCAATAAAATTACATTTAAAAATATCTGTTTATTACTCTTAAAAACTGGATTGGAGGACATGGAATATATAGAAAGCCATAATAAGCTTTCTAATACTTTTCTCATTTAACTAGACAGAATTACCAACTGATCCAGGAGTGGGGAAAGAAGCCAAGAGAGTTATTCTAACAGAAGTACTCCCAAATGGAAACACGGAGAGAACAGAATGGAGGACTCCAATCCCTTCCCACCGCTGCTTAAAAAGGAGAGTATGACAGAGACATGATTAATCAAGTTATCATGAATGCATTTCCAGCGTCCCTGCTTTGAAATCCTGGTTTTACCACTTCTTGGCTCAGTCTCCTCAATTGGAATAAGTTAATTATACCACTTTTCAGGGTCATTGTAATCATTGCCAATAATGTATGGAAAGTGCCTTGCATAGTGCCTAGCATTTAGCAATTGTTTCTCAATCTAGGGCAAATTTAACTCACTGAATGAATATTGTTCTGTTGAAACATTGTTTCAATAAATATGTAAGCACTTTAAAAGAACAAATGTTATGACCATACTACCCAAAGTGACCTACAGATTCAATGCAATCCCTATCAAAATTCCAATGGCATTTTTCACAGAAATAAAAATCCCAAAATTGACATGGAAATGCAAAAACTCCCAAATAGCCAAAGAAATCTTGAAAAAGAAAAACAAAGCTGGAAGCATTATACTTCCTGATTTTGAACTATTTTACAAAGCTATAGTAATCAAAACAGTATGATACTGGTATGGAAACAGATATATAGACCAATGGAAGAGAATAGAGAGTTCAGAAATAAACCCAAGCATATGTTGTCACCTAATCTTTGACAAGGGGAACACACAATGGGGAACAGATAGTCTCTTCAATAAATGGTGCTGGGAAAACTGTATATCCACATGCAAAAGAATGAAACTGGACCCCTATATTACACCACTCATAAAAATGAACTAAAAATGAATTAAAGGCTTAAATATAAGACCTGAAATTGTAAAACTCCTAGAAGAAAAACATAGGGGGAAAACTTCATGGCATTGGTCTTAGCAATGATTTCTTGGATATAACAACAAAAGCACAGGCAACAAAAGCAAAAATAAACAAGTGGGATTACATTAAACTAAAAAGCTTTTGCATGGAAAAAAGGAGAAGAAGAAGAAAAGGCAAAAGCAACCTAGAGAATGGAAAAATATTTGCAAGCCATATATCTGATAAGGGTTTAATATCTCCCAAAAGCAAATAACTTGATTTAAAAATGGTCAAAGAATTTGAATAAGCATTTTTCTGAATAACACATACAAATGTCCAACTGGTTTATGAAAAGATGCTTAGCATAAGTAATAATCAGGCAAATGCAATGCATGTCATATCACACCTGTTAGAATGGCCATTGTATATTTTAAAAAACACAGAAATCCATATTAACAAGTGTTGGCAAAGAAGTTGAAAAATTGGAATCCTTGTTGGTGTGAATGTAAGATAGTGTAGCCAGTATGAAAAACAGTATGGAGGTTACTCAAAAAATTAAAAATAGAACTACCATATTCCATCAATACACATCTGGGTATTTATCCAAAAGAATTTAAATCAGGATCTAGAAGAGATATCTGCACTACTGTGTTCATTGCATCATTACTCACATAAGCCAAGAGGTGGGAACAAACTAAATGCCCATTGACCAATGAATGAATAGAGAAAATATGGTATATACACACAATGAAATATTATTCAGTCTTTTTTTAAAAAGAAAATACTGTTATGCTACAACAGATAAAACTTGAGAACGTTATGCTAAACAAAATAAGCTAGTCTCAAAAGGACAAATATGGCATGATTTCACTTATATGAGGTATCTAAAGTAGTTAAATTCATAGAAGCAAAAGTAGAATGGTAGTTGCCAGAGGCTGGGGAGACGTAGAAATGGGTATTGCTGTTCAAGGTGTATGAAGTTTCAGTCATACAAGTTGGAAAGTTCTAGAGACCTGCTGGAGCACATTGTGCATATAGTTAATAATACTGTGCTGTAAACTTAAAATTTTAAGAGAATAGATTTCATATTATCTGTTATTTTTTTTACCAAATTAAAAAATGTATTTTTTTTTTACTAGAGTAAGGATTCTGATGTTAGGGTTCTATAAGCCTCAGACCAAACTGTATATAACATTGGGAGATTCTGTGAGGCCTTCTAGAGGTGAGATTGTATAGCTTTCATTAGAATCTCAATAGAGTCCTTAATTCAGAGAGGCGCTCAAGACACTGCTATGAGGCATATTTGAGTTTACAAAGGGTCCATCTAAGAAAGTTTTCCTTAAAGTTCAGAGAAGCACTGATAGTCCAATCTTCTTTCTTCCCAAAAGGTAAACCCGTTGATAGAGTCCTAATGAATAATAGACTCTTTGTGAGGATGTGTTTTTTTTTAATGAGGTAGAAGTAAACAACCTGTTTTTAATTTCTCTTTCCCTGTTTCTGCTGATTGGCCTTTTGCCCACCTACTCTGTTTGCTCCTTTTAAAAAACCCTTTGTGATCCTTCTTAACTTTTAATATTAGCATAATCTAAGCTTCTATCTACATCCCCATTTTCATATCATTCTGATATCCCTGAATGAGATGATCCTCTCCAAATGGCTTCATCTATAATCCAAAAGTATATTATTAATCACCACCTCTCTCTTGATATGGAGTTTCCTATTTCTACCTGCTTACTGCACTTCCTACCTTTTTCCCCACAGGCAATTTCACATACTTTAGGTGAATTAATTATGTTTGCTGGACACACACAAATATACCCATGGCCTCCTCTCCACTGCTTTAATTTCACCTGGTTCATCTCCATCATCAAGCCTTTGTTTGCACATCTACCATGTTTAGACACTTGCCAGGAAATAGTCACAGAATTTGCAAACTGTAGAGGAATTTAAGAAATCAAATAGCTCAAGCCATTCAATTTACAGAAAGGGGGAAAGATCTGCTTAATATCACACAGCATTTAATGGCAAATCCAGCTTAGAATCCAGACCCCTCAAGTTTTACCCAGTACCCTACATAAATGATGAATCATGCTCCCACTACCTGTGCTTCTAGGGAAGAATGAGATCCCTGCTACTAGCAGTGATTTTTATCAGTAAACAAGCAACATTATCTAGCCATCCGCTATTTAAAATGTCTACTAGTACCTGTGTGCTGTTTGCACCAGGGGTTAGATAATTTATGTTCTTCTGCTGAAGAGAGGTAAAGGGAAAACCAAAGAGTGCAACAAGACATCAGCATGGAGTTAGTTTTAGAATGAAAGTAGATTGGTTTACTTTCATAATACAGTTGTGAGGATTTTTACTTATTCCTTTTCAAAGTGTTTTCATATGTATTATTTCATTTTAGTCTTCAACAGGCCTGGTGGTAGGGAGGTTGGGGCTTATTAGCTGAAATTTACAGATGAACAAAAGGAGACTGAAAACAATTTGTCCAAGGTCACTAATTTAGTTGGTGACAAGGCCAGGGCTCACATGTATGACTGCTGCTTCTAAATCTCTTTCCTCTAGTCTAGACACATAATTCTAGTAGACCTTGAGTGATGACTGCATATCCTGTGAACTGAACTTTACAGATTTTAATATGCTGAGACTGAAACATGCTGAGTTCTACCAAGTGACAATCATAGAGCTAGGAGTCTTATCCCAAAAAGGGGGGGAGGGGACTGAGTTTCAAGATGGGACAGAGCAAATGAATGTTATGTAATAGGTTGACACACAATTAAGAATCAACAAACAGATGCTATTTTCTCAAAATTTCTGCTTTCTAGTAGGGGAAATGAAAAAAAAATGATCATGATCAAAATTATTTTTGCAGGTCTAAAACTCTGAAGGTGATTTTCCATTTGATTCATCTCAGAGGACTTTTAAAAAGTGGGCTATAGACACCTAAACTGCCATTTTATTTAAGAAAAGTCAGGTCAACATCCTATAATGCAGACAGTCCAGAAGGCTGAGAAGGATTGGGGGAGGGATTGCCTGTGAGAGACGTTTCAGTGGCCTGCTGGGGCACAATGCAGGCCAAAGTGTGTTGAAGAGGCAGTGACAGGTAAGAGAATAGAAGCGGAGCGTGGAAAGCTCGCCTGCAGAAAGCTGTCTGTGGAAGGAAGGGTGCCACAGTGTGTTCCTTGGCAATGAAGAAGATGCTGCACAAGAAGAGGGCAAGAGGCTGGAGGAAGGAGAGTGGAAACATCCTGTTGAGTCACAAATGAGTTGTCAAAACTTTAAAAACTCACTCCAGAAACGACACCCCAGAAAGGAATGGTAACCTGCCCAGGTCAAGAATGAGAAGTCAGCATAAGATTTAGTAACAGATACACTTTTTGAGACGAATACTGTGTGTGTGTGTGTGTGTGTGTGTGTGTGTGTGTGTGTGTGTATGTGTGTGTGTGTTGGGGGGCTCCTGGTCTACGAGCCCAGTGTGAACAGATGAACAGAGATGTTTTGGGCCCTGCCTAAAAGCTGATTGTTCCAAAAGGCACAACATTGTTAATTGGCCAGCTTATCAATGGATGCTCTTTCCTGTAGGTTTGTTTAGGAGTGGAAACAATACTGCTAGTCATAAAGTTTGCTGATTCCTGGCTTGGTCATCTCAGTGGGGCAAGTGCAAGGCCGTGCCAGGAACTCCAGATGACTGGAACATACACAAGCACAGTGCTACCCATAGACGCCAGGACTGAGCCGGGGTGCGGCTGAGCCCGAGCAGGGGGCATCCTCAAAGTGCTTCTTTATTTAAACTATGCTCCAGGGCAATGTTTCATAATGACCCTACACACCTAGCGCATACGCATAGAGCAGCCTACACACACAGCCCCACTGTGTTCGCTGGCCTGCTTGCTTTACTTTCCATCCCTCTAGGCAAGATCCACAAATTAGCAGTCTTGTAACCCTCCTAGGAACCGGTTCTTGGGGACCTTCAGAAGAAAAAGGCAGTCAAAGGAACAAGAACGCGCTAATCAGGAAACCAGGGTTTCAGCCCACTCGGCCACGCGAGCCATCTACACTAACGACTGGCTGCAGGGGCGGGGAACCCAGAAGTTAGGAGGAGGACCAAAGTGGGGGCCAGCTTGAATGAAACAATGTAACAATTGATGTGAGGCCTCGCCTTGCTCCCACTTCCCAGTGATCCTATAGGCGAGGTCTCAGTGACTGCCCCTCCCCATTGCTCCGTTTTCTTGTCCATTACACGCTATCCCTCCGCCTCTCCTTCTTTCTTTTCTTTTCTTTTTTTTTCCTTCTCCTTCCCCCCCCCCCTCTCTCCCCCTTTCTCCAGCTCCGTGTCATTTCCTCCTTGCGCTCGCTCTCGGCCGAGCGTCTCCAGCCGGGAGAGTAGGCGGAGCAGGGCGGTGCGGGGTGGCGTAGCGCTGGAGGGCAATGGTGGCGGAGCTGCTGGGGGCGGAGGCAACGTAGCCCCCGCGGAAAAGGAGCCCCGCGGCGCCTGAGCCGAGCGGAGGATGGAGAACCGGCCTGGGTCCTTCCAGTACGTCCCTGTGCAGCTGCAAGGGGGGGCGCCCTGGGGCTTCACCCTTAAAGGGGGTCTGGAACACTGCGAACCGCTCACGGTGTCGAAGGTAAGAACTGGCGGCTCTGCCCCAGCGGTGCCCAACTTTGAATGGGCAAACGGGTGTACAGGCTGCAGAACGGGGCCCTCAGACCGACTTTGAAACTTGGCTCGGCCTGAGGGGTGCAAGCCCCCCTGTGGCTCCTTAGCAGCACGGAGAGCTCTTGCCACCAGCCCGGGCACAGACGACCCCTGAAGTGTGGCCGGAGCACGGGTGAGCCCACGGCTGGCCCCGGGCTGGAGCGCTGCACGCAGACACACTCGGGAGGCTCTTTTGCTCCCCCACGTCGGGGGCGGCTGCTCCCCTCACTTGGACTAGAGGAAGTGGTGGCTGATGGGGGTTTCTCCTTAAAAGTTCCCGCGCCCCTGCGGGACAGCGAGCGGCTAAAGGGACAGGCAGGGCGGCTTGGCAGCTTTCTCAGCAGCGGTAGCCCCTGGTCGACCAGTGGGCCATCCTGTCGGGGCAGGTTGCACGGTTAGGGTCTGGTGTGGGAACGGAGATGAGGCATCGGTGACTCTCGTCAGCCTCACTTCCCACAGCCGGACGCGCGCACATCCATTCAACTCGTGGGGCGTTGCTGCGCGCCGCTTAGGTTTGGCCTTTCCCTCCTTCCCGAGTCCTGTCCCCAGCGCCGGCGAGATTTCCTGCACGTTGAGGAGTGTGGAGGAAACTTTTGCGCCATGGAGCGCAGCTGTGCTGGAGCTGCCGCCGCTGCCGCCAGGGTTTGTTTGTTTTAGGAGGCTGTGATCTGCTGGAAGCCAAGTCACAGCTGAGGACCAGGGAGAGGAGCCCTCCCCAGTGCCCCAGAACCCGCAAAACTAGCCATTCCCGGTAGGCATGAGAGTGGGGGCCTCTGGGGCTGTTACTGGGAAGAGAGAGTTGTAGGACAACTCACCTTGAGGTGCCAGATTGCCAAGTAAACGAACTTCATGTACTTGATACCATTTTTGTTTTGTTGTTGTTGTTTTTTTTTTGTTTTGTTTTGTTTTTATTTCTCTTAAATGCTTCAACCTGAAAAGCCTTTCCAACCCGCTGAAATGGCAGTCGAGGTTGTAGATGTGGGTTTGGGCTGGAGATAGAAAGATGTGGCTTCTCAGCAGGGAACAAATGTCACTTCTTTTTTGGCTTTTTAATCTGGGTCATGTCTCAGCAGGGGCGCGAGTGCCCCCTAACCGGTGCTGTTTCTGCCTTGCATTGGAGCTGCTGGTTAATTTCTAGAGTAGGGGTCCTTAAGGCCTTGGGGCCCACCCACACTTTTAGCAACCCTGTGGTGTTGTCATAGGGTGTACCAATCAGCTGGAGCAGTCGGAGGTATGCTGAGGCAAATTTTTGAGGAGCTGCCAGGGCAACCTGGGATCTTTAGCCTCCCCTGACACCAATAACTAGTCCAGATCTTCATCCAACACTCTCTTCCTCTGTACTAGTCCTGTATTTCTAACCAGCCTGAGATGCCTTTGTAACCCACTGTCATACGCCCTCCTAAGGCACTTCCCTTCCAATATTCTCTGGAGGGAGTAATATGCTTTTCTTTAAACAAAAACACTGTCAAACAACCCCTTTGGAGAGGGGAATCCTGGCCTTCAGGATTTCTTCTAATCACCCCCCACCCTCCTTTTCCATCAAGGTCACAACTGGCTATATAGCCCTCCATGATCTGGCAGTTCCTCTCTTTCTCCTTACATCACCCACAGAATTTCCACTCTCTGCCTAAACAACCTGCCTGGGAGAGGTCACTTTTGACCTCTGCCCAGGATGACCCATCCTGAGAAGTACCCCAAAGAGTGCTTGCTGCCGAGCTGTGCTGGATTGTTTTGTGAGCCAGCGCTAGCATGGCAGGGGGTGTTACTAAGTATGGGGCAGCCAGCAATTTGTGGTCTGGCTGGGGGATTATTTGCGGGTAGATGAGGGTTTCCTTGGCCAAGCTGCTGAGGAAGTGACTCGTGTGTTGAGAGGCAGGGTGCCTTTTAATGATTCCCTTCCCATTGAATGTACAGGTGACCCCTATTATAGGAAGGCTCATTATTACACACATTTGGAGATATAGGGGGTAAAATCATTTCTCCCATCCCTCCCAAATAGCCTGGCTCCTTACAGTAAAAGCCAGCTATATATAATCTGGTTAGCCCCAACAATATATAAAGGGGCCATAGTATTCTTTTCAAGTGCAGTGGTTGCCTATTTTTTTTCTTGCCAAGACACCTTATGGCACATTTCATTCCCCTTAAGCTTCAGAACAATATAGCTTTCTTCTAGAAAATAGCTCCAGTATGAACACACTGGTGGTGATGGAATGGAAGGGCATAGAAAGAGAATCACATTAGCAGATCAAAAATTTGGGTTCTAATCCTTGATTTGCTACTCACTAGCTCTGGCATTCTTCATACTTCACTTGTCCTCCATGAACTTAAGTGCCACATGTCTACAATGAGTTTCACGTGGGTGGTTTTTAAATAAGACGATGATGGTCTAGTAGCCAATCCTTTATGCTAGCTCAGGCCCTTTGCTCCTCAGAAGGGTTTCAGACTGAGGAAGATGATGCTTTGTTCCACTTTCACACAGGGTTACTTTTATAGTGTGTTTCCACATCCCTTATTTTATTAGCATTTTACAGGCCCCCTATGAGGAAGTCAGGGAAGGTTGTGGAGAAACTGATGGAAAAACTGAGGCCAGAATGCACCGAGTGGCTTGACTAAGTTTATCT
>NW_005871244.1:2038475-2049621 GCF_000147115.1 Myotis lucifugus | reverse complement strand
TAAGTTTATCTTCTGGTAGTACTGTAGTTTGTGAAGGGGCATGGGGCAATGACATTCAGGTATGTATCCAGTTTTGGCAACCTCCCAACCCAGTGACCCTTTCTATGCCAGCCTATGGTTCCACAATGGGCCAGGACTGGGTTGTAGACACTCCCTGATGGAGTATGGGCTCAGGGAGCAGGAGAGGACTATTTTGACGATTCTAAACCACATAATCTCAGGTCGGCAGGGACAGAGGTAAGGTACAAGAATCATGGTTGAAAATGGAGAACCTCCTTTGGTATAATGGGGAAAGAATCTCAAAAATGATTTGGGTCTGGATGGTATGGCATACATGCTTGGAGATAGCTTGTGGAAAATGTGGAGTAATCTTGAGAGTGGATGGATTTGAGAAAAGGTGATTAGTGGGAAAAGAGTGCATGTAGTGTGAAAGTCTACCTCATATTTGTCATGGGAAAACCTTTGGACCAGGAAATAATCAGGTGGGGGAAATTATCAATTCCTACCAACTCCTGTGATTTTCCTGAATGTGGGGAATTCAACTGCCCAAAGTTATGGTGATTACTATAGTTTCTTCCTGACAATCAAGTGACAAAAAAAGAGGAAATATTTTTTAAAAGTTACTATTGATTATCCCAAGTGTTAGAGATGGTTTATAATTTCCCTATTGAAACATGACCCACAAGGGAACTGAGTCTATGACCTTGGTATTACTAGTTCCTTTGGTTAATGTCTTATACTACTTTGTTGATCCATGGTGCCTATCTGGTTGAAGTGGGGATTCTTTTCTAAACAGATTTGTCTGTTTTGCTATTTAGGGGTCCCCCTCTACAGTATAGACAGCCATCTATGAAGTTGGCTCCCTGTGCTGCAAAAGATCATCTTTGGGGATGGGTGACCTTTCCAAGGTTCTGGAAGTAATTATTCTGCATCACATGGGGCCTTTTAGTGTGGTGAAGGACTAACTCCCAAGAAGCACACCCCATGAAGGTCCCATTGTGAATGTCAAGCCCAGCCTGAAACACAGCTAAAAATGTTTCACAGGAACTATCCTTTTTCATATAACAGGGCCTCTGCACCCAAGAACTCAAACTTGCAGCCAAATTTACTGCCAACCACAAGAGAGCCTTAATCTGACTTTACTGGGGTGGGGTGGGAACCAGATAGAGGGAGACAAAGGGTGGAAATGGGACATCTGTAATACCCTCAACAATAAAGATAAATATATATATTTTTAAAATAGGGCCTCTTAGAGCCCTCAGTGATTCAAATTTTATCATTCTCTCTCTCTCTCTCTCTCTCTCTCTCTCTCTCTCTCTCTCTCTCTCTCTCTCTCTCTCTTCTCCCCCGCCCAGAGAGAGACTGAGCTGTAGCATAGCATAAGGTTCCTATACTCATTTTGTTATTGGTAATGTGCCCTGAGGTTGGCTAAGGTGGAGAAAAGAAAGGGTGGAGACCAGTGTGGAGATGCAGGAAAAGGAGGAAGAAAATCATATTTGCCCTTTTCTTGGCCCATTTTTAGCAGCAGTCTCCATTTGGCACAGTGAAAGAAGTGGGGGCTAGTGACTTCCCTGGAACTAAGTTAGGTAGAGTGGAGCGGTAGCCTGGAGGAGAAAGAAGCTTCACTTCCTCCATGTAATGTGCACTGATGTCATGATATCATTTCACCCTTTCTAGACCCAAGTCTCTATTTGCAAAATGGGGTTAGGCATACATGCCTGATTTTTATCATCAAAGATGATGTGAGAATGAATTGGGCAAACTCTAATACTGTTTGCCTAGGAAGATGGCAGGGCATGCTCTTTAAGTTGCTGTTAGCCCCTCCTCATCCCCACTGTGAGCATATTTCTAGAAGAAGCACACAAAGACACAGTTGATATTTCAAGAGGACATTGGTAAAGTCAGATTAAGGCTCTCTTGTGGTTGGCAGTAAATTTGGCTGCAAGTTTGAGTTCTTGTTGGGTGCAGAGGCCCTGTTATATGAAAAAAGCATAGTTCCTTTGAAACATTTTTAGCTGTGTTTCAGGCTGGGCTTGGCATTCACAATGGGACCTTCATGGGGTGTGCTTCTTGGGAGCTTAGTCCAGCATGGTTACTTACATGACTCATCTCCTCATCTCTGCCTTTAGAATCAGCAAAGATGTCTACTGCTTCAGTTCCTCAACTGCCATCCTCTCCCAGAAAGTAGTAGGCATTTGGGGACACAAGGTAGGAATTAATCCAGAGAGATAGAAAGAAGGTTGAAGGAAGGTAGAACAAGAAGGGCAGGTGGTATATCTGGTAAACTTTGGCTGAGCTTTGGGTATACACTACTTTTGGGCCTGCTGGACTGTCACAATATACCTGGTACCCTATTGAGATCCACATGTGTGCTCCCTGAAGTGAAAAAGGTGAAGTCTGTTAGAGGGTTTTCCATCATCTAAGCTTCAGACAAACAAAATAATTCAACTCCAGCTGGGAAGACACTTAAGTGTTGTCCCTTAAAAATTAAAATTATTTATCCCCTTGCTCTTTCCATCCCCCCTCCCAGGATATTTTTAAACAGACTTGAGATTGGTGTTAATGGAGTGATTATCTGGAGGGAACATCAGTTTTTATAGTTAGGCTTCTTTGGAAGCAGGGGGAGTTTGGGGAAAGATGCTGACCCATCTGAGAAGAGTTAATGAAGAACAGCAGAGATTAAGTGAAAGGTGCTCTCACTACCCCCCTACACACACACACACACACACACACACACACACACACACACACACCAAAGCAGACTCAAAGCAGGGCTGTTAACCTAATGCTGTTCTTGAAGGAGACCTAGAATCACAGATTCTCAGATGATGAGGGCCTTTTGGAAGTCATCTGGTCTTAGTCTTAACCAATCCATGAGCCTCGTATGCAGTAGTCCCGAGCTTATTCTCCTGTGGTCATTAGGGAGCTTACTCCCATATTAGTTAGTCCATCTCACTGTTAGAAAGTTTTGACTGTGGACAGCTTTTTCTTAAGTTGAGCTGCAATCATTCTCCCTCTAACTATCATCTATAGGTCCTAGCACTACTTTCTAGTATCACGCAGAACAAGGGTGCTTTCTCTGTCTTAGGAAAGCCTTTGAGAGGTCCAAAGACAAATGCTAATGAGGCACAGATCTTTCAGCTGTTGAGATCCAGTCTCCTCTTCTGTTTCTTCCTCCCACTCTGGATATACTCTAGCTCTATCTATGTTCCTCTTGAGTTATGGAGCCCACAGCTGAGTACCATAACTGAGGAGAGTCTGACCAAAGTTGAATAGGATCATTCTTGAAAAAAAAAATACTGCTGAAGACGAATTTGTCTTTTTCTGGAGTCCATGCCATATGAAGATCCTATGTTAAGCAAAGCCTTTTAGTGGAGGTATCTTTCTATACTGCTGCCAAGCCATACCTTCACAAGCCCTCTATATGAGCATCTGGAATAGCCACATAATACATTTGGGAGGGACACACTTCACCTATTACTATTGATTTAGAATTTCCCCTAGCCCTGCTCCTAGCTCAGACCTGCCTTGGGAAAAGTGTTCTAAGGGAGATGAAAGAGAGGACAGAAGCCTTGATTTCAAGGAGTACATATGTTTATACAAAGAAGACAGAGAAGGAATTTGTATCATAGAAGAAGGAAGTGGCATTTAATGAATAGTGTCAAAATCAGACTCTAAAACATCAGATTTAATTTATTTTAATTTTTCCCCCAACTGCTGGCTTGGAATTTTTGGAGTAACCTCTCTAAACTTAATTTTCTCCTTTGGGGAAAAATATGTGTCTCCAAGATTGAAGATGTTGAACATATGTGATATACGATCAGCCCCCAACTTACAGAGCCCTTGTGTAGGAATTTAGACACAGCAGTTCTTATCCCCAACTCCTGTCAGATACTTATCTCCCTGCACATTGCCACTTGCACTGACTGCAAAAGCTGCTGTTGCTGCCATCCCTGGGTTCTGTGATCTTTCTGTACCTGGAATACCCACAAGAGTCATTCCTGCTGGAGGTCTTGCACCCATAGTTTCATTTTCTCATGT
Source organism: Myotis lucifugus (assembly GCF_000147115.1). Taxonomy (NCBI): domain Eukaryota; kingdom Metazoa; phylum Chordata; class Mammalia; order Chiroptera; family Vespertilionidae; genus Myotis; species Myotis lucifugus. Next base: position 2,045,580 of record NW_005871244.1, on the reverse strand, counting down.
CTTCATATCTATCAGTTTGTCACCTGAGCTGGGCAAATAAATACCTTTTCTTGCTACTAAAGCCCTGATCAGGAAGTGTATTGAGGTGGAACTTAGTCGTCATTATTACTGAAGGATGAGAGTCCTGGAGAAGAGACAATGTCTAGGACACATGTTCCATTGGTACAATGTTATTGATAACTAGTATCCTGGTGCACAGATTCCTGCACATTGAAAGGAAATCAATTAGAAGAAATATTTTAATATCACTACTTGCCCTTTCTCTATAATAGAAGTGTCAACCAAATTCACACTTGACAATGACAGATTGAAACACACGTGTGCGATTGGCACCAGTGAGAACTTTATATGTATCGCACATGCACGAGTCAACTTAGCTTTTTATAGATACAGAATAAACTTGCTTACTTAGACCTGCTTTCTGATGTAGTTAAACTTTTTTTCAGCCCAGTGAAGCACCCCAACTTCTCTTTCAGGTAATTGTCAGCAACACAGCAGTAAATATCAATATGAAGCAGATTATTATTGTAGATCATGCAGGGAGAACAAAGGGTAAAATATTTAACTGTAGCAGTGTTTGACTATATTCTGCACAGTGAGAAAACCTGAAGTCATTTTCAAGTTCCATAATTTCTTCTTTTCAGTCAGGTCAAGTTTCTAAACTTTCTAAATCTCCATTGTCTTGCTAATGAAAATAAAATAGGGTTCTACCGAGTCTCCTATCTACCTACTCCAGGACTTCTGTGAGGATCAAATGAGATGAGGCACATAAAAACACTTCACAAACATTCGGTTAAACTGTAAAATGTTTGCACCTGGCTATAAAGCAAGTCGTGTTCCTGGGCTGAAGAAACTCCAAGGAGGCTAGTCGCTAGGGAGAGGAAGCTGGGTGTTGCTATGTGACGTCATTACCTGGTGCCCACAGTGACTATTTCTGGGCTGGGCTGGGCTGTGGGCTGCATTTTGCACCATGGGATCTTGGCAGCGTTGGCTGCGATTTGGTGGGGTGTCACTCCAGTGTGGTGGCAGGGCCTGTGTCCCACTTGGGGGAAGCTGAGTGTTGGTTTGACCTGGCACCTTTTATTTTTAAACTAGAGGCCTGGTGCACAGGATTCATGCACTGGTGGGGGGTGTGGCCTGCGGGGATCAGCCTGTGGTGGGAGCACTGCTCATCCCAGTCAGCTGAGCGGCTGTGGACCTGTCCTCTGAGCAGCTGCTCCTGCCCATCCCAGTAAGCTGAGTGGCTGCTCCCACCCACTCATCTCAGTTAGCCCAGCGGCACTCCCACTGTGAGAGCGCACTGACCACCAGAGGGAAGCTCCTGCATTGAGCGTCTGCCCCTGGTGGTCAGTGCATGTCACAGTGACTGGTTGAGTGGTCATTCCACTGTTCAGTCACTGGGCTTTTATTATACAGGACTAGAGGCCTGATGCACGAAATTCATGCACTTGGGGGGGTGGTCCTCTGGCCTGGCCTGCACCCTCTGGCAATCTGGACCCTTTGGGGGATGTTGGACTGCCAGTTTCAGCCTGATCCCCACAGGCCAGGCCTAGGGACCCCACTGGTGCACAAATCTGTACACTGAGCCTCTAGAATACATATAAGATCTTTGGTTAACCTCTTGCCATCCTCCCCCCTCCCCCCTTCCCTCTAAGATTCATCAGTCTGTTCCAGTTTCCATGCCTCTGCGTTGAGTATCTGCCCCCTGGTGGTCAGTGTGCATCACAGCTACCAGTCAAACGTGGAACTGTCGAACAGTTGGACATTTAACATATTAGGCTTTTATATATATATAGATGGCTAGTGCATGTCATGGCAGCTTCTGCATCGAGTGTCTGCCCCCTGATGGTCAGTGCGCATCATAGCTACCAGTCGGACAGACAGACACTTAGCCTTTTATATATGTTATTGATAATAGCTAGGGTTATAACAGTTTTGGAAAGGCCTATTTAATTCATAGTTTATGACTGATGAACTTTCAGAATCTAACCACCATTTACAATATTCTATCTATAGGAAATTATTCAAAGGTCCAAGTTACTTATTTATAAAAGGTATTCTCGGAAAAACCATAAGTTAGGAATAAGGAATGCTCTAGATATCTCTGTTATACATATCTGGGTGGGTTTGGGGTTTCTACTACTGTTATACAGATCTGGGTGGGTTTGGTTTCTACCAAAGATGCTCATATCTTTGAGTGTTTGTGCACACAGTGTATGTATGTATGGTTAAATTTCTTTCTGAAACGGAACTCCATGTTTACCTGAGTTATCTTGTTATCAGCAATTGACCTTTTTATATTGCTTATGTGGGTACCTAGATCACTTTCAGCTTCTGTGTAGCCAATATTTTGTCTCCTGGTACTCCCCTGAAGTATACCTTTTAGGAAGACTTTAATTAATTAAGTCATTAACAAATAAGTTGAGATATTATTTTTCCTGGTTAAAGATTGTGTTGGGGTAGAGGTTTGTTTCCTAACACTCCTTTGCCCCATCTAGTGTAAATAGGCCAAGTGGAAATATCATCTTAGGCATTAGTTTTGCAAGGGATGATCCGTTCTTCCTCACATCACACTGGTATGTTTACTTGGGCACATAGCCATCCTGGCTGAGCACTGAAATTGCAAGGATCAAGATGACTTGGTTTCTCAAAGTAACTAACCCCTCCCCTTCGACTTCATCTCCACTCCCTCTTCTTACAGTATGATTCTGTGGCTATGTTATGTCACAGAGTGAGCACTGCCTAGTAGCAACAGGGACACATTTTCCATGCATCCAAGCTGCCCTTCTTTCATGTCTGGTCTTGGATTCCCAGCCCCCACCCATCAGCACCAGTTGCTTGAGGCCTACATGCTGAACTGTCTCATTCAAATGCCATTGCTTCTTTGTTAATTCATTGGCTGCCCTGTCCTCTGTCCAAAATCCAACTTCTCCCCCTTCTTTGGTTAGAGTGGGCCCTTCTAGTCTGCTGTACCAGCTTAGTCCCTCTTGGCTCAGCCATACTTCTGGTGGGGATGGGGTGAGAGAAGGTCACAAAATTAAAGTTGATAAAGTTTAAAAACACTCAGCAAATTGATAGCTGGATTAGAGGGAAATTTTCTCATGCTGTAACTCTCTATCCTGTTTTAGTGGAGGACAAGACCTTTGTCACATTCCTGATACCCTCTTATCAACTTGTTGAGTAATCTTGGCATGTTACTTCACTTCTCTGTACTCTCCTGTTTCTTCTCAGACTCTCCATGGGGCAAGCTTCTGCTTTACTGATGGGTTGCTAAGGGCTCCAGTATCCTTGCTTGGTCTTGGTGGAAGTGTGAAGGTTGACTGACAGCAAGCAGTTCTTACAGTGCATTGCTTTTCTCCACACTACTACTTCCTATCTTTCCAGAAGTGACTATTTCCTGGTATGTTCTCAGGGATGGCATGCGGCATGGTCTGTTAACTTTCACTCAAGTCTTTTAATGTTATATCTGCGAGGAATGCAGGAGGTGGGACTAATCTGACAGGATCAAGGGTTAAGCCCAGTGATGGACAGACCCTTTGTGGTGTCTTCTGGCCCCCACCCCAATGCCACTCAGCAGATTCCCAGCTGTATGGTTGTCTCTCTTCCTGAGCCTCTGGCAGGAAACTTTTAAATGGTTCTCCTATACTGCCTTTCACGGTCCATCAGAAATTGATTTTTCTTTTGGGGAAGGGGGTTGGGGTGAGGTGAGGTAGAGCTGAGAGTAAATCTGGTTCAACTAGTTATTCTGGAAATAAGTTAGAGTCTCATGGCTGCAACCCCATCTTTGCTTATGAAAAGATGACATGCTAAAGCCTTGTCTTTGTTGGGCTGTCTTGCTGTTTTTCATTTCTTGTTGTTTATGTTTTATGTAAGTAAAAGCTCCTGTGAAAACTTCTGCAGGTAGGCAGCTTTTGATGCACCTTATCTGACTGATATGGTGAATGATGACATCTTGGAGTCCCAGGGGTGAGTAAATGTCCAGTATTGACTCTCATATTTTTTGAAGGACTTGACTGAGAGTTTAGAGTTCTGTGTTAATTTAAATTTGCAATCAGGGAGTATCAAGACAGACTGAAAAGTGGACCAGGTAAGGACTTGGATATACCACTTGTGTGGGAGTGCCTCACTGGGTAGAGACAATGTAGTTTGTTTGGACCTCAGCAACCTCTTGAACCAAAAGTGTAGTCTAGATATGATGGGATAGAAGAGGTACTGGATCTGCTACATGGCAAATACTGTGGTTTCTGGGTGTTTTATATATATATTCTTTAATTTTTACAGTAATTCTTTGAGGTAGATATTGATGTCCCCATTGTACAGATGAAGGGACTGTGGCTCGAGAAAAGTTAAGTAACAGACTCCAAGTCACACAGTCAGTGGAAGAGCTGGCATGCAAATTTACTTCTGTCTGACTTTAAATCAGGGGTCCTCAAACTTTTTAAACAGGGGGCCAGTTCACTGTCCCTCAGACCGTTGGAGGGCCGGACTATAGTTAAAAAAAAAACTATGAACAAATTCCTATGCACACTGCACATATCTTATTTTGAAGTAAAAAAACAAAACAGGAACAAATACAATATTTGTATTTGCATGTGGCCCGCGGTTCGTAGTTTGAGGACCCCTGCTTTAAATCTCAGTCTTTTTCTGTAATACCACGTTTTTATAGGTGAAAGGAACAATGAGAAAAAGAACTGGATAAGAATATAGGGGCAGGGAAGAGATGAGAGAGAGATGAGAGAATTATAATTTAGTGTAAAAACTAATAATAATACCAATATATCCTCAGGGGTTCAGGTCAAAGGAAGGGTTTTTGATTCTTTTTGGGGAGGGGGTTAAATCTCAAATCAGTGTAAGGGATATGAGCCTGGATTCAAAAGACATGACGTTCAGAATTTGCTTTGTCAATTATTATTTATTTGTCATTGGGCAACTCATTTCCCTCTCTGTGTCTCAATTTCCTCATTTGCAAAATTAAAATAATAAAACCTGTACTTTTTTTCCAGTAGGGAGGGAGATTGGTTTTATCCTTTATTTCATGTAAATATTTGATGTGTATGTGATTTAAGAAAGAAATAGAAAGCATTCTACAGGTGTCCATTATCAAACGGCAATTCTCTCAAGATAATTTTGAACTTAAAAAATGAAGTTTCTAAAGTTACCAAATCATTGCAAGTGTGTGAAATGGCAGGATACCTTTAATGTGAAGTCTGATACTGCCACAAGTTAGAAGACCAGACATAATTTCTGGCTAATGTCTGAACAGCCAGCAATTTGAAAAGCTATGCTAACCCTTGTTTGTCTCCTAAGAGCTCTCAATTAAGCCTCCAATCAATCAGTCAACCCATCAGTCAACACATATTTGTTGAGCACTTTGTAAAGAGCCTAACCCTAAACTAGAGAATTCAAGAGACAGCCACCATAGAAGACCTGTTCCTTAGAAGTGATAGTTTTGTTGAAGAGAGGCACTACTGAAAACCCAGGAAACAAAACCCTTGAATTTCTGAAAACATGGAGTAGGATCTAAGAGCAGCATTTGTTCAGTGCGAAGAGATTTCATTATAGGCTGCTGTGACTTAGGAGCTTTGTGGGAAAAGAGAAAAGAATTGGAATTAGGCCTTGAGGGATATATAGGATATAGATAGTCTGGGGAGAAAGAAGGATATTCATTTAGTTAGTGCAAGTGCTAATGACACAGACAGGAGATTGAGACCAGTTGGTTCCACAGTGAACTGATTACAGCATGAGCTCCCCAAGGGCAGGGGATGTGTTGTTTGTTCATTTGCTCACTTAATTCATTCACTAAACTTACTGAGTGACTGTTCTAGGAACTGAGCTATTCGTCCTAAGGCCTGTAAAACCAACACAGAACTCCATAAATGCCAATTTTATTTGTTTTCTAACAAATACTTTCATAATGCATATCCTGGGCCAGGCACTGGTTTTCTATTTGAACACATATGAACTCATTTATTAACCCCATTTTACAGATGATAAATTGAAGCATAGAGAGGTTAGGTAACTTGCTCAATGTCATACTGTTTGTATGACTGGCTAAATGAATCAGTGGATCTCTGCTTGATTGTTGCAGAATAATGGGATATAAAGGTGAATGGTGTGAGCCAGTTATTCTGAAGAGCTCAGAAAACTGGTCTATATAATCCAGTGGTTCTCAACCTTCTGGCCCTTTAAATACAGTTCCTCATGTTGTGACCCAGCCATAAAATTATTTTCGTTGCTACTTCATAACTGTAATGTTGCTACTATTATGAATCGTCATGTAAATATCTGATATGCAGGATGGTCTTAGGCGACCCCTGTGAAAGGGTCGTTTGACCGCCAAAGGGGTTGTGACCCACAGGTTGAGAACTGCTGATATACTGGCTTCAAGTTGGGAGTAGGTAGTAATTTAGTTGTTTGGGAGGAATAGAGTTAATGTATTAAAAATAAAGCCCCTCGCACAGTACCAGCCACATAAAAGCTTCCTGAAGAAAAACGTGAACTGAACAATAAAAGGGCACATTTTGAGAGAATCAGTCATCTCGGCAGTGTTCTGATTGTTATATGTTAGCAAGTTGCCAGAAGTTAGTGGTAATAAAACACCATTTGCATCTGAAGAAATGAAGGAGAGGTAGGAGTTAAAGGCAAATCCAGTATTTCTAACCTAGAAGGTTCTAAGTCGGTGGTTCTCAACCTTGGCTGCACATTAGAATCACCTGGGAATCTTTTTAAAATCCTGATTTCTGGGCCTCATCCTCTGTAAATTCTGTTTCTTCGTGACGGGATGAGATGCCACATTCATCAATAAGGAATCGGAATAGGGTTAGGATGAGACAAACAAATCGGGAATTTATAAAGAGGCGAGGAAATTAAGTATGTGCTAGAAAGTTTGAAACAATCCATTGGGAAGGTTAGGGGTTCCGCTGCGGAGTATGCCTGGAGCAACCTGGCTGACTCTATTCGTCATATAGAACTGTCAGCACATTAAAAATAAGGTATGAAAACTTGATATCGAAATGCTCTCACACTACCACCCTGGATGATCCCAAAAAATAAAATTGGGGCGTGCAGTTTGATATCCAGTGAGTGAGAGATAGGCTGGAAAGGG